>NC_070642.1:18706277-18788670 GCF_947347685.1 Pleuronectes platessa
TCCCGACCTATGCGTCAAGTCAAACTCTCTCTTTTTAAACATTGTGTATTTATGCAGGTTTGCTTGTTAGCCCCGCCGCTGATTAGAAGTGTTTCTTTCACTGCAATCAGTTGTTATGTTCAGCAGCAGCAATCAGAGCATTTATCAATCAGAAGAAAATGTAACGGCAACAATCTGGTTTCTCAAATCAACATTTTATTCCCTTTGAAAGATAAAACGTCAAACTTATGCTCTCAAATAAAGATCCTTCTCTTTTTAATTCATGGAAGGAAACTGAATCTGTTTCGGGTGAAAGTCCAATTCTGATACATTTCCATAGGTGAATTGGGAAATTATGACACTTTTAATTTTTGTAAACAATAGATTAATTGAGTAAACAGAGGATCAATTCAATGTGAATTGTGTCGCCCATATTAGCCTCATGGGTTTCAGGTACAATAAAGGAAACCATAGGGAGAGTCACATGTGAGGGATCCCTCTCCCAAGACAGCAGAAATAAAATAGATGTGAATTAATGGATTTATGTCAAAAGAAAATGTCTGACAGATGATGAGAGAGAGAGAGAGAGAGGGGGCGGGGGGTCTGATCTTATTTATCGATACAGGAAAATTAAAAATCAGCTTCAATTGCAGCCGCACAAAAGCATTACAACATTCACACTCCTGATCCTCAAGCCAAACAAACACAAACGTAAACACCGGGAAATATCATCTGTATGTCTGATTGACTCCAGGCTGCCAGCAGACACACAGGAGGAGGAGGAGGAGGAGGAGGAGCAGTCACACAAAATGAGTTAATGAGAGTCTCGAGATGAATGCAAATCCTGGTATGAGAATGCATATCGTCTGCTCTTTGTGCTGAATGACACTTACATCACTGTAAACACAAACTGAAGCCAGAGATGCTATACAAACATTTTATTCTTTATTTTCTCGTCAATCATGAACGATTCACAATTTTTAACATTCTAAGAATTAAACTACAGCTACACACGGCTCAAGAAAATCATAATCCAGAGCAGAAGCTGACTTCATCTCTACAACTGATTATTATCAGAGCACCTGGACCGAGCCTGTTGGACCACATCGTTCTTCAGAAAAAAGAAAGGAACCTACATGGCCCATGCAGCCACGTCCTACAAGCTTCTGACACACACACACACACACACACACACACACACACACACACACACACGTGTTTATTTGACTTGTGCTGCAGCTCTTCAGGCCGGTTCCCAGACTATAGACCACAAAACCCTCTTCTCCCCCAACTGATTCACTGCTAAAACATCCCTGACGAGGAGCAGAGAAATGTGGAGCCTGCACGTGTGGAGTCAGTCGACAGAGCCACGACCCGACAGTATTGATCCACAGCTGATTATCAGCCGGCTGCTGTGATTCAGCCTCTGCTCATTCTCACAGCAGGGCTCACAAATGAATCATAATTAAAAATGCGATATTTGATGTGGACACGATGATGCACATTCATGCCAACAACCAGAAAAGGTCAACGTGTAGCTTAAACAAAATGTGAGCCCTGAAATCTATTTCTGACAGCTGACTGTCACGTCTGTTTTTGAAATCCTCTAAATAATTAAATAATAATAATAAACTCGAATGGCACTAAGGCCCAAATGTCCCCTAATGGAACCACATTACACTCAATTGATCCAAATCTTTATTTTGATCCGCACCAAATTGCACACACACGTAAATATCAGTCATCTAAACATGCCAGATGTTTTTCTTCCATAATCCATGAATTATTCTCTGAGAAAACAATGAAAAGTTCTTCTCTGAATCAATTCAGCATCCGTCCATAATCCTGCTAACAGTCAAACAAACAAAAACATAACTTCCTAAGTGGAGGTGGTCAATAAATAAATGTTAAATGTCAAATAAAAAATAAAGTCATAGGTTAATTCAAATATATAAAAAAATAAGGGGGAGTGAATGCTTTGACAAATATCACAGAGAAATATCAAACACAGCAGAGTCACAGATCCAATTTCATCAAAGCAAACTGGCACAAAAACATCATTATTCCAGAAAAACCATCCAAACTCAAAAAAGTCAATTTTCTAATTTTGGCACAATCACACCACAGATACTGAAGTTCCACCTCAGAGAAAAGAGGCTGATGAGGAAATTGATCAATGCTAGAACCCAACTGCTCAGCACAGCCTCCAGTGAGACCCCAGGAGGAGGTGTCAACACAGAGAGATCCTCATCATCCTCACTCACTCACTCCTTCCTCCTCCTCCTGTATTTTAAAGCCACTTTATGGGACTGTAAAGAGGCTGATTTAACAGGAGGAGGGGGGGGGGGGGGAGCTGAGAGAAGGGAGGGACGAATAAGTCGAAAACAAGGCCTCTGAAATGAACTCCTTGCACTGTAAATCATCAGTGGGGGGGGGGGAGGAGAACAGGCTGCAGGTCACTCGAGTGAGGAGAGGATGTTGGTTTGGAATAAATCAGCACAACACACAACCTGCAGCCCCCGATGTCACAACCTGGTCTGAGGGACGCTCTGTTGTGTAGTTCGGGGCCCGAAGTGTGAAACTAACCGTGTCACAGCCACATGACGTTTCACAAAGCAGGGGGGGGGAGCGGAGCCGTGCAGGAGGGAGGGACGGCGCTGAACGCATGTGGCCTCGAAGAGGAAGCCCAACGTGTTGTTTTTCTTTTCTTTCTTCAGGCCCGTGCACGACACGTGATTACACAGTAACGTGTCGAACAATGCAAAACATCCGGATGTTGCCTGACATGCAAAATAAAAGACCGAGGGAGAACGAGGGGCCTCGGAGGAGTGACAGGGAACGTGTTCAGAGGAACTGTGCGTAACTCGCTGCTTTTGCGCGTATCCCCAAACACATCCTGGAGGAGGCCAGATTGTGTAGACTGGATATTGCAACGTGCTTGATGTGTGTGTTTGACTTTGTGTTTCTTACTTGGTGGACGAACACATCCAGGGGCGGATCGACCGGGCTCCCGTCGCTGCTCGTCAGTGAGATAAATCCAAAGCCCATCCGGACGTTGAACCACTTGCAGAAGCCGGTTCCCGACAGGACGTGAGGCCGCGGCCGGTCCTCCTGCTCGGCGGCGGGCTCTTCTCCGCCACCTCTACCCGGCCCTCCTGGAGACAAGGGGACGAGAGAGCGGGTTAGGATCATTACACACACTCACACAGCCTTTGGATCACAAGGGGGGGGGACCCACCTCCATGCATGCGCGCACACTGTTTTATATAAGTTTAGCAGGGTTACAACTTCAAGAGGCTCGTGCGTGTGTGGAGGGGAAAGGAGGGGAATCCCCAGGCACTTGCAAACGCGAAGGTTTCCTGTGTGCTACTGTTCCAGCCATCACACCGGGGCGCTTGGTGCTGTGATCCTGTGTGCATCAAGGCACATGCACACACACGCACACACTCTGTCTCTCTCTCTCTCTCTCGCCCTCCCTCCCTCTCTCTCTCTCTCTCTCTCTCTAAAGAAAGTCGTTTATTTCTCCATGACAGATGTCTGCCTCTGGCTCGTGCACAGGTCCACTCGTGCAGGGCTGCGTCTCACAGCCGAGCAGGGGCTGCATGGGGTCCAGAAGGCAGGTGTACACACACACACACACATACACACACACACACACACACACACACACACACACACACACACACACACACACACACACACACACACACACACACACACACACACACACACACACACACACACACACACATGCTTCCTGGAGCTACTGTACAGCTCTGACAAATCCATGCAGAGAAGCTCGCTGGTCGTACATTTGTTTTTTTTGTGTGAAAGATTTGGAACAATAATCACGTTGCACCTTGCCCCCCCCCCCTCTCTCTCTCTCCTCCTCTCTTCTCTTCCTCCTATACTCCTACCACTCCTCCCTCTCCTTCTCCTCCTCCTCCTCCCCCTTTACTTCCACGCGCGTAGCAGATTCGGGGAGAGAGAGAGAGAGAGAGAATGAGAGAAAGAAAAACTATGAGCGCGGTGGAGGAATAGAAAGAAGGACTGAATAATGTTAGAGGTAATAATTGAGGATTCGTAACCTTCGGCCATGTTTCCCCGCGGACCCTCTGCGCCCAAGTTGCGTTAGAGAAGCTTCCTCTGTGAAGACGGGCTGCGGCGGTCACCATTAATCCGACATCCTCGATCCCAGCGGTCACCAGTTCCGCTCGCATGGTCCGAGGTGCGTTCCGCCTCCAGATCCGTGGATCATGTCTCTCTCTCGTCCCTTCTATCCCTCTCTCCACTCACACCACCTCTGTACTGGTCTCTCTCTCTCTCTCTCTCCCTCTCTCCCTCTCTCTCTACCTCTCCCTCCCTCCCTCCCTCCTTCGCTCTCATTCGCTCGCGAGCTGGCTGTGCCCGTTCCCGTCGCGAGAACACGTGACTCCGCCAATTACACGCTCCCCTCGCCCCGCGATTCCCGGGTCGAGGGGAGTCGCACCCGCAACCGTCAACCACAACGTGTCGTGCGATTAGGAAATACAACAGTCACATTTTGCAACACAACAACATTAGGGCTACTACACGCCATGTGCAATATCACTTGGGCTCATCGCAATATTACCATTCATGTGCAATAGTACAACGTTTCGCATCATGTAATGTTATATTACATGTGTAATATTACTTTTTTAATGTGTAATAACACTTTTTGTATGCGCAGTATTACTATTCATATGCAATATTACTACATCTAGCATCATATATTGCTCAATATGTGCAATATGGCTTTCTCCTATTATCGTTAACACTACTCCTTTCTCTTGAAGCTGTAGTAATAGTTTACTGTCTCACATAACTCATCTTATTTATATTGTTATTTCTATAAGGCACTGGTTCTGCATTGCTCTTGATATTTTATTGTCACTCATAATACACTTTATATTGTTTATTTTCCCTATTTGATTATATTGTACTCTATTGTGTATTCCCCGTTACTTAATCAGCTCTGAGACTTAATAGGTTTAAGGTCATGTTAGCAGATCCAACACAAAACACACAAGGAAATAATAGAATAAGCCATTGCAACAAAAATAATCAATGATTTTAAATACACGATGAAGCTGATCTAGTTCTGTCTTGTCTTATTTTTTAAAGATTCCCTTTCCAAAGGTGCACATATCCATATTCAGCTGTGTATTTTGTGTTTTGTGCTTCATGGACCTCTCCTGAGTAGAGATACAAATCTGCATTTTAAACCAACAACTGCTTAATTTACTAGATCCCAGCCCACAGGAAACTCCCTGACAGCGGTGAAACATCTGTCCCACGTCATCAACATGACTTCTTACACACATCACAACCAAAGAATTCAGTTCAATCATCTATTTCGCAAAACAGTGAACTCTCAAAACCAGGAGCCTGTAGTTTCTGTCCACCACAAAACTCTCTGATTGCTCCTGCACCTTTTATTCACATTCATTTTAGTCATATTCCTGTTTTTACCTTTGCAAACCACTACTGCAACTTGGCACACTTGTCTCTTATTCAAATTATTCATGTCATCTTTTGTGTTGAGTCTCTTGTTTCCTCAATGTGCCATGCCCTTGACTTTCTATCTATCTATCTATCTATCTATCTATCTATCTATCTATCTATCTATCTATCTATCTATCTATCTATCTATCTATCTATCTATCTATCCTCTCAGATATTTATTATACAAGCATAGAACATGAAATGATTTCGAAGATACAAAGTAAACCCATAATACCAATAGCTTACAATCTGAGTTATTCAACCCTCTGACATCTGACTGCAGATACAAGCAACTCTGCTCTTAAATGGTTTAAAAACTTAAGCTCAATATATGAAATAAATAAACAACAGAGAGATAATTAACTGTAACCAAAAGTTGAGAACAACTTGAAAACAACACAGATTAAACTGGACCTGATCACTTTCTCTATGCGTTTCCATGCATGGACTTGTTGTTGCTGCAGCTCGTGTTCCCCACACATACGACCAGTTACCTCCCAGCATCCTAGTGGGCACCAGAGGAGAGCTGAACTCACAGCTTTGGAATGTGATGGAAAAAAACCCTGAGAAAAACAAATGGGAGAACTGATGTGTTCAGTCCTGTGACGTGAAGCTGTCAATGGGAAATCAATCCTCTAGGCGGAGGACATTTGGATTTAGTTTTTAAGAATCTAGAGTCTAAACTGACCTGTAGCTTGTTTTCAATTCTGAGTTTCAGAAGCACAAAGATACAGCGTATAGAAGACCTCATTTTATTTTAAGTAACTTTAATCAGGCAAAGAAAACGCCATTATTAATCAAACTTGATACTTTATGATGCTCAAAACTTTAATAAACACTGCAAGTATCATAAAATGTCCCTTATTCCGTTGAGAACCTTTAAAGTGAAAGTGTTGCACAGGTTTAAACAGCACTGCCCCTCTCACTGCTAATTCAGATGCCATGTCCTCCATCAGCTCTGGTGAGACCACACACAAGATCAATAACAACAGGCCTGGAGGACATGTTCCCCGAGACCCTCCCCATCTTTATCTCACATCTCCCCTGGTGGCACGTTTGTCAGGAGGGGTTATTCCCGGGTATGAGGAGAAGAGGGGGAAAAACACGTTGGAGGAATGAAACAACAACACAGAGCCCACCCTCCGGAATTCACACACTTTTTGCCCCCTACCCCCAATCCCAGCCGCCCCACCCCCCCCCCCCCCCCCGCGCGCGAAGGCCTGTTTTTGAAGATGCTTGCAGAGGAGGAGGCCTCCGCAGCGGCCGGAGGAATTACTGTTTGGGTCACAGGGTCGGATGCCAGTGTCAGATGTTATCCACTCACTCATATCCTGACAGGAGCTTTCTGATTAGGACACGTCAGTGGGAATCACACAGCGCAGCTCAGTGACAAGAGGAGCCTGACGTGGACGAGCCTGTTTGTCACAAGAAGCACTGGAATCACCAACTGGAGGAGATTTTAAAATACTTAAACAAAAAGTAATTTGTCAAGTGTAAGGGAAACATCCCAAATTTAGTTTAGTTGTAAGGAACCTTTGAGCTTTTGTTTTCTTTTGTTAGTTGTAACACCAGCTGGAAGTTATACTTTACATCCGCCTTAATATTTGCTGTTAAACTGGAGGATCAGATAGTTTTGAAACCAGTTTTAATCTCAATCAGATCATGTTTCCATTGTTTTATCATGAAGACAAACACATGGACTAAAAGGAGCAACTTTTCAGAAGAACATTTGTACACAAAAAAACTTCTTAAACATTGTTTTTTATTGTTTGTTGTTTTATTTGGCTGAATAATAATGGAGGAGATTGTTTTATTAAACTTGTTTCAACTTGTTTCAGTCTTTTTTCCACTTTTGTCCTTCTGGAGAATGAATTAAATCATCAACTCTTAATATGAGATATTGAAATCAAAGTAAAGGAAGTTAAATGACATATATATAAACTCAAAATGCATCTACATTCTTTTGTCGCCTTTTTAATAACTTTACAACTTCTGACTTATTTTAACTCAGTTTTCTTTTATTTATCCAACATTATTTCACAAGTGGTTTTGTAACAAAGAAGAAAGAAACTGACACGACATCAAATTAAAAGTTGATGTGAAACTGCATTTCTTTTATTTTCGTTATTTTCCATTAAATCGTGTCGCTATGTGATGAGATTATTTTTTATATTTTACTGTACATATTTCTTTTATTCTCCAAGTGATTTTTATATGAAGTTTAAGTAAAATTCAGAAATTTGCTACATAAATATAAAAAGTATTTTTCACACTAGTCGTTTTTCTTTCTATCAGCACCAACCCAAGAAACTACAGCCAAACATTATCCTATTTTTTATTAGCAGGAAAGGATTATCATATTTTACATACTGTCTTTTAACTGAAGATCTATATATTTTTCACTTTTCTATTTATGAAGAAACAGTGAAGGTTTTAGAAGAGGAATTTCTCAAATGAACTTAACTAAAAGTTAAGGAACACATTTTAGTAACTTCAGAATGAATGGGCCTATTTTTTAAATGAAATGAAAAGAAATGTCATACTTGTCTTTATACTGCAGGATAAAATTGTTTTCAAACTTTTTTTAACTTCCGATAAATTGTTTCTTCTGCTTCTGTTTAGGATCAAACAAAACCAGAAACTTTTCATATGAATTTCTGCAAAAAGTTAACAGACCCATACTCGATCCATATATAAGACATTTTAGTCTAATTCTACTTTTTAATTTGCTTCACTGGAGACAAACTGCTGCAGGATAAAATAGTTTTAAATGTAGTTCTTAACTTCACATTAATCAGTTCTCTTATTTTATATTAATTTACAAAGGGATTGGACAAAAGAGCAACTTCTTGTATGTTTTGCGATGAACTGGCCTAAAAGCTTTGATAATAAAAGCTTGTTAGTTTAATCGTCACATTTCTGCCTTAATGAAAATTCCAGTCATGACAAAATAAAACGATTGATTGATTGAATGAATGAATGAATGAATGAATGAATCTTTGTTAAACCTCTATGGAAATTTAGTTTTAGAATGAGGAGGTTTTCTTTGGTTTGGTACATTGACAATATCTGAATAGATATAGCATATAGGATAATTATTTTTAATGGTTTAAAAGTTCATGTTCTAGACTTATAAAAATGTAACTTCTGGTGTTTTTATCAAACCTATTTCAGATGAGGAAATAAACCTTAAACAGAAAATAAATAAAAAATCATTTATCCATTGAAACCATTTTTGAATACAGAATGTTTTGTTTATTTTGTAGATAGTTTATCAACTCTAAATGATAATGAATTCACAAAGATTAGGATTTAACCCAACACACAAGTCTCCATTTGAAAAGCTGAAGCTCAAACTATTTACTTGTTTCAGTGAATTATCCAAGGAGTGAAAAAAACCTTGGAGGTAAAATCTCTGCAAACTGAACATCGGTCTCATCTCTGAGTCTTGAGCAGAAAGTGGTTGATGGTGATGATTGAACCCCGGTGCCACACACACAGATTCCTGAGCTGTTTGAATACCAACTCTCCTGAGCAGACTTTAGACTCCCTCACCCCAGCTAACCTCACCCAACCCCCACTCCTCACCCTGTAGGCTCCCAGAGGAAATTTGCCTTTAGCCCAGCGTTGCTGTCAATGCAGTTCAAAGGGTTCACTGGGTTCGTCTCTCTCTCTTTCCTCCTTTCTTTCTCCTTTTTAGTGGAGGGGTGGTTGGGGGGGTTGTTATTTGTCGTTCACTTCATGCATTCCAGCCCCCAATCCCTCACTTTTTACATCCTTCCACAAGAAAGTGTAAACAGAGTCGTGCTCACGAAGCAGCTTCATGCAACACACAGGGCTTCACCCAGAAAGAAGATGAAGCGTCTCACAAACAGAAACAAATCAACTAAATTATGAGTTTATTATGTTTTTAATTCTGATCAGGCCTCAGTCACTGCAGCTTCAAACCAAATCCTCTCTCAAGCTCTGCCTCCTGCTCTGGGAAAAGAGGAAGAATAATAACTTTCTTCTAAATCAAAGTTGTTTCTTCGACATGTTCACGAATTTCGTTTGGAAATATTTTCAACCAACGAATAAAAGGAGTTTAGAACCTCTCACGTGAAGCATGTGCTCCATACTTGACCACAAAGGTGACCCACAAGTCTCTGTGGTGCATGTTCTACAATCTGCATTTCCCCAAAACGCCACTAAACCACTCGTTTAAAATCATGTTTCATGTGATAATTAAACATCTCTGCGGCAGAAACAGATATTTTTCACAAGAGTTTTTCAATCCGACACATTATTAAGAAACTGAGAACTGTTTTTCAACACTTCTTCATCTCAATCTCTCAGATTCACTCACTCCTGCTTCAGCTTCACTCGGACAACAAACAACCACGACGATCACTTAGAGGAGTAAATGTTCTACTAAACCACGTGCTCCTCTCTGTCCTTAAATTCCTCCGTGGGCTCCGACGGGAGTAAATAGCCTGGAAATATGTGAATGAACGTATCGGTGACGTCACAGAGTGAGAGAGGGAGAAAGGTAGGGGGGGGGAGGATGGAGAAGAAGCGCCTGTGCAGCCGGTGCGCACAAAAAAATGCGCACAAATATCCGCATTTCAGGGCTTTATACGATTTGTTTCGTTTCCCTGGGATTCATCAGGTCAGTGTGTTTCCACGTGTTTCTCCCCGAAGCTTCATCGGAACCTGATCAAAGTTGAAATGACGCCTGAACGAGGCCTCAGACCCGAAGAGGGATTCGATTCTCTAACGAAAGATCTCATCAATATCCCTTTAATATTCGTGCAACAGCTTTAGCATCGATCCTGGAGGAGCTCGATCACATTTGATAAACAGGTGGTTTTCATTCTGGTGCCTTTATTATAAGGTCTGGAAGTTTGCACGTGATAAAACCCACCCCTGTTAAATTATGGGTTTATTAAAGGCGCATTAATGGAGCCATAACTTCACTGAGTGTCTGCGGCACCAGAACCAATCAATCCCTTTGTTAACATCTGCATTCGGATCAATGGAAGCAGATTGTGCAGATGTGCTTCATCCTGCAGCTCAAAAACCACATGCGTGCAAAGTAAAGACGAATCAACCCCAGGGGCGTTTCTGTAGAGAGTTCCAAAAACAAGGGACTCACCTGTAGGAGCGGACATCCTCCCTGGTTCCCCCCGTGGGTGAGGCGATGGTCCCGGCGGAGCAGTGCGCGCTCTCTGCGTCCCGCTGCTGGAGCGAATGTGGAGGGGGGAGGGGGGGGGGTGTCGCCTCGCAGGAGCTGGAGCCTTCTCACCGACGCTGGGGTTCGAGTTACATGTTCAGGCTGCGCGACTTGTGAACCTGCGTGGACGCCAAAGTGACCGCGCTGGAATCAAAGAGAGACTTTCCATGGATGAATATTTTATGGTGAAGCTGTAACAGAAGCTGCAGCAGCGGCGGCGGTGGCGGAGGAAGAGGAGGAGGAGGTGGAGGAGGAGGAGGAGGAAGAGGAGGCACATTCAAAGCGTCTCCACAGAAGTGAGCCTGCAGAGATGAGGAGCATTTTCAGGGCCGCTCCTGCAGCTCTGAGGTCAGCCCACTGGTCCTGAGGTGAGGAGAAGGTTGAAGCTGCAGATTCAGGGGCTTTGAACACTGAGTGGATATCAGAGGAGAACCCTCTGCTTGTGTCGGAGCTTATCACTGCTCTTCAAACCATGTGGCACCCCCCCACACACCTCCCTGCGGGCTCCCAGCCATCCCCCCACCTCTGTCCCTTGTTGATAAAGATCAATACCCCACATCCCCCCCACCCAGCACCCTCCTTATCCTCCATTCAAAACCACAGCTACTACACTTTCCCCGTCATTTCCCAAACAAGTATGAAACCTTCATTCAGAAGGTCCCCCCCCCCCCCCAACCTAAATGTTGGTAATTATCCTCTTCATCAAACCTTCCTCACTGATCTGACATCTGCTCCTCATGCATTCACTTATCGTGCAGTGGCCACAGCAGAGCTGACCCCGGATCAGCTGATATAGGAGCTAAGGGTATAGAATTTAAAACGCTGCAGACATGAAGTCCCTTCAGCTTGGAGCAGAGCCAACATGGCGGGACCGTGGCCCAGGTCACGCCTCTGCTTCCGGGAGAGACGTGCGATCACACACAGAGGAGGCAAAGTACCGGTTTGTGTGGTTCAGTGTAAACGTGAGTGATTATTGGGCAATATTACAGGGACCAATCACATGCAGCAACCCTGAAGCCCACCCTGAGAACAATCCCCCCCATGAGACCTAGATGGGTTTTAGGCCTCAAGCTATTTCAGAAAACTTCGGGGAAATACTTTTATAAAGAATCATAAACTGACAAAGTAAATGTTCTCTAAATGCAATTCACAACACAAAGGAATAACCTTTCTACTCAAGAGGATAATAAAACTAGCTGTAATAATAATAACATTAATAAGAGGAAGAACTACAATAATATTAATAATAATAAAGATAACACATTTGTCATATAGATTGAAATATTTCAGTTACTTAGGAATAAATATTAAGAATAAATATTCAGTCCTCAAGTGAGTGGTTTTCCATGTTGCTTCTTTAAAACAGACTTTTATTACTTTAGAAAAGTTGGATGTATAGTTGAATATTTGCTCTTCTCATCTCCTCAGGTTGAAAACTTCCTCCATAGAAAACAAATCAATCATCTAAAAACTATTATAACAGCGAGGTGTCGTTGTGAAATATTGAATTCGTTGCTCATCCGCTGAGGAATATAGTCCCTCATATAGTCCCTCCGCCGTTTCCGGTCTGCGCATTAATATTTCATCACGGCCACAGGTGTGTGCTCATTGGATATTTTTGAGCGTCTTCAAACGTGTCAGCCAATCAGAAGCCAGGAGCATTAAAACTTAGTTACGTGTTTAAAGCAGAAGATGAAAATGTCTGAATCCAAATCTAACGTGTAGACAAATATAAATATTATTAAATATTAAAATTTAGAATCTCTAATGGTAAGTAATTTAAACGGTCTATAATCTATAACGTATAATCTGTAACATAAAACATTTAATAGATAATGTATAACAACATATCAAATATCATTTATAACACAAAACATGTAATTTAAAATCGATCATTTATAATCTATAACATATAACAGATAATCTATAATAAAGCAGATGACGTCAGGGCCAGATAAGATGACATATTTTTTGTTCTGGGCCTGCTGCAGTGTCACAGGGCTGCACAGCGCCGCCTGGTGGTTCACTAGACTCTCATGCACGCTTGAAGTGAGGCCTATATTTGATCAATTATTTATGTTTCTACCAGATGAGTAAATTTGCCTTTTTCTGGTCAAAATTAAACTGTGTAAGGGATTTAATTGATATAATTTGTAATGTGTTTTATGTGTGTGTGTGTTTCTGGCTTCAGATGTCAGAATAGTTTGTTTTCTTTGGTTCTCTGTGAGAAACATAAAAAGTTCTGACAACTTCATCTCCTGCTCTGTGTTCTTTTACCAAGTTGGTTTTGAAAGAACTTTTTACAAGTTCATTTTGTGTTGGACTGTAATGAGAGAGGTCTAGTTTCCTCGTTTAAATGTTAAATTCATTACCGTTTGTATCTTGTTTTACAATGTTTTATTTATTATTTGAAGAAATGGAAAGTTTGTTTTATATCATCTCAAAGTTCAAATTCAAACTAAGGAAGTGAAGCTTTAACAAGAACAATAATTATAAAGTTATTTTGCTGTGAGCTTTTCTTTAGTTAAATCATAAAAAAGCCTCTAAAACCAAATCAAATCATTTCGGGTCATTGAGCTCAGATGAATTTATCCAACTAAACGTTTAAAGCCTGTCCTGTGAGGCCGATCTGTATTTTCTCAAATGCCTCCAACTGGTTGAAATGTTGGATTTGAACTAGATGTTTAATTCAAAGGACATAAAGGAGAATGAAGATCTGTCATTTGAAGACACTTCAGTAAAACCTGCTCTTCTCTACTTATTAATTTGTTAAATTTCAGATTCTTTCCTTGCAGAAATGTTTTACTTTTTCAAATACTCATTCATGCAGGGAAATAAAACAGGAAGTCGATTATTTCTAACTGATAAAAAAAACTAAAGCACTTTTCATGTATTTCTTTGTAAATTTACACCATAAATATAATTTCTCACAGAAGTGGTGAAATAGAGGAAATATTTTCTGAAAGTAATTTCTCTGAGGTCCCTGAAGTATTTCCTCTATAAACAGGAGAGTGGAGCATCAGTGAGGTTCTTCAATACAAAACATGTATGTTGAGTTACCCACATGGGGCCCATTGTCAGACCACCCTCACTTTCTGCTCCTGCTGCTGTGTCACAGCGACTGCCCCCTGGTGGACGACTGGACACCTACACGCTCACAAAAACACCAGCAGCTTCACATGCTCCTGCTGTCGCTTCCTTTTCTAAAAACACAATTCGTGGCAGATTAAAAAAAGATAAAACTCTTATTGCTCAATTTGCTACTTAACAAAACAAAAAAGTAGTAGATTATCTGTAGATAAACATTGATGACCATGACCAAAAGACAAAAAACAACAACTACAGTCTCAGTGTTGTTTTTCTAAAAAGAATAAACGGACAGGAACAAATTCACTGTTTAAAAAGTTGATTTATTGTAGTTGTGGCATTGTGTCCTGTTCCCTTTCGAAGGTAAACAATCAGCACATGTCAAGAGGTAGAAATCAACATCAGTCTGAAAGAAATGTAGGGACTGACATTTGAACACACACTCACGTCATCTCACACACACACACACACACACACTCGCACACAAATACTGTCAGCCACGACAGTTTTCTCATTTGCACAACACTGTCCCGTCAGAATCCTACAACCCAATACCAGTCAACATCCACCATCCTTTCCAAAAATAAATAACACGCATCATGTTGGAGCGGAAATGATCAAATTCAAATAAACGTTTGCCACTTAAACCTCAGGACTGTAACGACTGATTGGCTGATTGCTGTAACTGTGAAGGTGAGCCTCCGTTTAAACACCCACCACTGGGAATGTAGTCGCTTGATTTTAAAAGGACTACAAATATGGCCAGGACTACCGACATGGTGAATAGTGATGGCTGGGTAAACATAAGCAAGTGCTGCTGTAAAGTTGTAAAGAAAGTGAACAGTATTCCAAAAGATGATTTTGAGTAACCAAAGAAAAATTATTTGACCCAGGAGATGTTGAGACAGCGGGCGATGAAGGCGTAGGTGTCCGCCACCTCCTGGATGACCTTGCTGGTGGGTTTGCCGGCGCCGTGGCCCGACTTTGTGTCCACGAGGATGAAGAGGGGGTTCGTCTGCTTGGAGCTGCGGCCGACGATGTGCTGCAGGGTGGCGATGTATTTCAGAGAGTGGAGGGGCACCACGCGGTCATCGTGGTCACCGGTGAGCAGGAGCACCGCGGGGTACTGGACCCCATTGCCTTCTGGGATGCGGATGTTATGGAGCGGGGAGTATCTGCGGCACAGAAGGAGTGGAAAGTTAGAGAGGATAAACACAGGCTACTCTTTAACAAATAATATAGATGTTGTGTTTATTCTGTAAAAGAAGACTTTTCAGATCAGCATCTATCGGCCTATTCTCCACTTTCTCAAAGGAATAATTCATAATAACAACAATCTGGATCTAGTGAATTTACATGTGGTTTCATAAGAGGACTGGCCTGCTAAAAATTTAAATGAGACATTCAAAGATGTAATACTTATTCCAGGATTTGACTTCAACTCGTTCTGGGAGCACTTACTGCATGAGGCAATCAAACTGCGTTTTGTCTTCTGAGCAGCCGAAGTCCGTGGTCCAGGCGTGGCCGATGGTGAACTTGTGGAACTTCAGCATGTCCATGACGCCGACCTGAGCCACAGCGCAGCCGAACAGCTCCGGCCGCTGGTTCACGCAAGCGGCTGAGAGAGAGAGGAAGCAGTCAGACACGTCATCGACTGATCCCTGTGCAGCTCCAACTCGTGTTAATGTGGATCTTCAGCCGGCGGCAGCATACATACCCACGAGCAGACCCCCATTGGAGCCTCCGTTTATAGTGAGTTTGGACGAGGAGGTGTATCCCTCCTTCACGAGATACTCCGCTGCACACTGGAAATCTGTGAAGCAGTTCTGCTTGTTGGCCAACATGCCAGCTACAAGAGAAAAGCACAGAGTGGAAGTATGTAAATGAGATGTTTGTGCTGAAAGGATGAATGAGCCTGACTTGACAAATAAAGCTGCTGGACCTGTTTTATTTTGAATAAAACAATGGGAGCATTATCACCCTCAACTACCAGCGGAGAAGTGGCGGCAAAACGTTAACACTTCCCCGTCGTCTGTGGCCCAGGAAGATAAATCTATTGTCGTACTGTTCATTGTTGTTTCTCTATTTTCCAGAACCGGCTGCAGAGAAGACAATCTACTTCCTGTTAACTCCAGCGCACAAACCTGGACATGAATGGTCACGTGATATCAGCGTGTCACATGTTCAGCCTCACCTTTGTGCCAAGTCTCCCCATATTCTCCTCCTCCTCTGATGTTGGCGACGGCGAGCACTCCCCCGAGATGTCTGACGAAGATGAGACGGGAGACGCTGAAGCTCGGTGTGATGGAAATGTTGAAGCCCCCATAGCCGTACAGGAAGCCTGGGTGGGAGCCGTCCAGCTTGATGCCCTTCTTGTGAACGATGAACATGGGGATTTGAGTTCCGTCCTTGGAGGGATAGAAGATCTGGAAAAGACAAGGACAAGGACAGGCTGTCAGGAACCGTTCAAGGACAACAAAGCTTTATCGTGAATCTTCTTCTGTCCTTGAGTCAGAAGAGAGGAGTAGAAAGGAGGCACAATAACAGCCTGTCCTCAGGGCCTCCCTTTATTCACATTAACAATGTTATTCACTGTCCTCAGTAGGGATCAAACAATGAATCGGATTCTGAGAAACTGTATTATAAGCTCAACTGCTTTCATTTGAAAGATAAAACATATTAAAAGATCTGTTTGGAAGTTGAGCGATATGACATTAGGCAGTTTGAAAACACCTCCTGTCATGCATCAACAGACTGAGAGGGATTTGTTCTGGTCCAGCACACGTGTCAGCTGCGCTTTTTCCTCTCCTGACAACACAATTAATACATCGAGTTGTTGCTTCAGAAAAATTGGGTTGATGTCTCAGGGATCACTTCAGTTATTAGGAACACAAAAAGAAAAAAGAATTGCCTGCCAGAAACAAAATGATGAAATAAGACAATTGTCAAGTCACCTGGGTGGTCTGGTAGTCGGAGGTGTTGAAGCCTTTGACGGTGACCTCTCTGAAGACGTGGGGCTGCAGCGGCTCCTTGGTCAGGTCGCAGTGGTAAATGATGGCTGGATGGAAAAAAGGGAAAAGAATCATTTAATTTGTTCAAGACAATATGTGAGAAACACGTAACCCAGAAATCAAACCACGGGATCACAGCTGCAAGATCAAATAAGTCCCACTCAGTCGGTACAATCCACTTTTCATTTCAGCGGCTTTATCATCACACTCTGTCTCTGAGACGTGCGGATAGCGTTACCTGGAGAGAGGAAAGACGTGAAGTAGTAGAAGATCTCAGAGTCTCTCTTCCGTCCGGTGAAGCCCACCACAGAGCCCACGTCCAGGGGGAAGGTCCTTAGCTCCTCCCCCGAGCTCAGCTGGTACATTTTCAACACGTTCTTCACGTCGTGGAGGAAACACACAAACAGGAAGCTCGAGTACGTGCAGGTGGCGAACACTGTGGACGACACGTGGCAAAGGAAAGACGGTGAGTAAGAAGGTAAGAATCTCAGATGATGTTTTAGTAATACAGTTGATGTGAGTATGGCAGCAACTGACCGATGACGTCCTTGTCGTGCTGAGGGATGAGCTCCTTCCAGCTGCTCTGGGCAGGCGAGGCAAAGTCGATGTTGATGAGGCGATAACGTGGGGCTTCCAGGTTCGTCTTGAACGTGAACAACGTGCCCTCGTTGGTCACATACTCGTACTCTGCGTCAAAGTTGTCGATCAGCTTCACCCACGGCAAAAGTCCTGGAACATAAGGAGTGTTTTAATCTTATGAAGAAGGCGAATCATTACCAGGGTTGCATTACCAAGCAACCCTGGTTCAGATCCTACATGGCTGTCAAATCAAGGCTGAAAATGCCAGGGGGAAATATTATATATAAATAAGAAGAAGCTGAAAAGTCACAATAAACACAAACCAAAGCTACAATTGTAGTTTTGTTGTCACAGTTTATAAATGTAAATGTTGAAATGCTTAATAAACCACCATGCATAACATACCTGTAATACCCTGAGGAGTAGACTTAAGATCACAGTACCACAGTCTGTTGACTGGATCACAACCTTCCCTGATTGACAGCAGCAAATATCTCCCGTCATCTGATACCTGCAGTGCACAGTGTCGTAAATCAATAAGCAACACAACCTCTTTGGTCTTTTGTTTTCTCAGAAGCAAGATAACCTTCTGGTCGTACCTCAGCTCCACTCATCCACTTGGGGTTGTCGGGGAACTCGGCACACAGCACGTCTTCGGACTGCGGGGTCCCCAGCACGTGGAAGTACAGCTTCTGGTGCAGGTTGGTGGAGGTTTCAGTGCCTAACAGAGACAACAGGGTTTAGATTCATCACTGCCCCACAGTGGTGACAGAAAAACACATGATGAGAGTAGAGAGGAGAAGCAAAGTGTACTGATGTGTACTGCAGAAAGATCAGTGATAAAACACAGCTGTGTGGAGCAGAGGGAAAGTTACATGTTGATCTCACCATCACTCTTGCCCTTTTGTTCGGGGTAGGAGTTGTAGAAGAGCCCCTTCCCATCATGGGTCCAGGACATGCAGCTGAACTTGACTCGCTCCAGGCGGTCCTCCAGAGGCTTGGCACCTTCAACCCCTAGGAACTGGATCTCCACCCAGTCGGACCCACTGGCACTGGTGCCGTACGCCAAGTACTCCCCATCCTCAGAGAATGCATAGCCTCAAAGGAGGAGAGACAAAAACGGAATATCAGATAACAGCAACGTTAAATGATTTATTTGGCCGTCAGTGTGGCTAGTATAAATAGCAAAGTATTTTTTGACATCACAGAATCTATTCTTATACCAGATCACACAACATCATCACACAAGAGTTCATTTTCCTCTCTTACCTCGCAGGGCAACTGTCCCATCATCAGAAAATGTGTTTGGATCCAGGAAGACTGTGGGCTCAGCTTCCAGGCTCTCCTGCAAGTACATCACACTCTGGTTCTGGAGGCCGGTGTTGTAGAAGTGAAAGTACCTGAGCAGACGAGGAGAAATCCATCCAGGTGAAAAAGGAGGCTTTACTATTATACAATATAGAGGCTTATTGTGTTAATCAAAGCAACCCTAGGTAAACCTTCAGTTCTTCCATCAGCTCACCTGCTCCCCCTCTTGAAGGGGCAGCTGTACTTGGGGTAGTCGTACAGCTCCGTCATGCGCTCCTTGAACAGGTCCCGGACCTCGCACTGCTCCAGGAACGGCAACGTCAGCTGGTTCTGAGAACCGACAAAGGCCTGGAGGAAGAAGAAACCAGTATGTGGATGTTTTACACATCACCTCTACTGATATAGGAGCACATTTTCAGGGGAACCACCAGGGTCTTTAAAAAGGACCTGGTTTAGTTCTCCAGATCTTTTAGTAAACCAGCTTCTCTGAAACAGGCTGATGAACAAAAAATAAAACTTACTGAGCCTCATGCACTATGAATGACAGCCTTATCCGGAAAACACGACATGACAACACATGGCATGGGCAGCACAACACTAACAAAACAAGGCTATAATTACACATCAGTCATTTGAGGACGATATGTGCCAATCTGGCTTCATGTCATTACGATGCGTGTGATTTCTCAGCTGATCTACCTGCGTCTTCTCGCTGTCCGGGTCCTCCAGCCAGCTGTATGGATCTGGCATCTTGCTGCCATGGTAGTCATCCACCTGAGGCAGATGACAGATGTTAGAAGCATGCACCAGCTGGGTGTGGCATCCAAACAGCCCAGACAACCTGGTGCTACCGAGCTGGCACGTCCAGGCTAGCTGTTAGCCCAGTTAACTAACGTAGCAGTGACCATGCTAGCTAATGTGCTTCATGTTGGAAAAGCACTTAAAATAAAAAACTAGCCTAAAAAGGCGTCACATTCATTTGTCAACACAGTCAGGGCAGTGATGAAGGAGCCGGCTAAGCTAACTAGCATGCTAACAAAGCAGACGGCTCGCTCCAGCGAATGAATGAGCGTGATGATTAAGCATCCCCGGCTGGTTAGCACGCTAGGCTAGCCGGCTAGCAGGGTGTACTTACGACTGCCTGGTCGCGGTACGCCTGCGGGTACTGGAAGGACATGCTGGGAACCAGTATGCGGGGAGTGCGGGACAAGAAACGCGGCCTCAGGGAGCGAGAGAGAGATTTGACAAGGACTCTGTTGATCCAACAAAACATCAACTCGGGGCACCGCAGCCGAACAGGAGGAAGTGACGTCCGCACGCACAGACAACGAGGGAAGACAAGGAGAGCGACGCTGGGAGAAGTGGTCACAGCGCCCTCTGCTGCGGTCAAGCAGAATTGAAGAGTTCATCAAAATGAAATGAACACAGATTTAGTTTAATCATCGTGTTCTAGGTTTAAATTATATGACACAAAATGAATCATCCCACTTTTTAAACATGCGAAACTGTTATAAAGCAAATTAAGACAAATTTGGTTTTAATTCAACGGAGCAATATACATTTTTCTATTTGTGCAATTTCATATATGAAAATTGTGTATATTTGTCCATAATGAGGTTTCACCTCACACGTGACTTTTTTGTAAATTAGCATTGCTACATTTTTCTAATTTCCTTTTTCTTAAATGCAAAACATAAATATTATGCTTCTGTGTGGAAGGATATTACCCTTTTAGACGTGTGTATGCGTGTGTGTGTGTGTGTGTGTGTGTGTGTGTGTGTGTGTGTGTGTGTGTGTGTGTGTGTGTGTGTGTGTGTGTGTTTGTGTGTGCAAATTGAGCAAATTGCAAGAAAGACATTTCTCTGCAGGGATTTAAACTGTTTTTCTGATTCCACTGAATATAAAACAAAACTTAAGAGAGAAATACCAAAGCTGAAAATAACTTGTTTTTGTTCTACAGTCCAAAGTTCTATTGTATTTAATGTCTCTAATGAGGTTGAGCCTAGAAGATAAAGAACATAAAGTAAATGACACTATGGCCCAGTTATTTCAAAAACAAAAAGTCTAGACCTGGTGTAGACAGTGAAGTTGTAAAAGGTGACAGGTGCCCCTCCAGGTAAAGGTTATCTGAGCCTACTGGAAATCTCCATCACCGCTCTTATCTGCGTGGCAGCAAAGGAGAGAGGTCAACCCGTCACTCCTCTTTCTTACTGCTCATCATCCTCCTCTTCTTCCGTCCTCTGTTTACTTCAATCAATCAACCCTGACTCCACCGTCATTACCGCCGGCACCTCCTCTTACACAATGAGTGATAGTCGAGGGTAAAGGACGCGGAGGTAGCACGCACCTGAGGGATCAGCCGAAGTGAATGATTTATATTTTTGCATAGATTCTGGATTAATCTCTATTTTGATGAAGTTTTCTCTCAGTCTGCCGATAAAGAAACCTGTCTCCAGCTCAAATCAGTTGCAGGGTTTTGAACAGAGTCGGTCCTGTTGCATGTGTTGAGTTCTTTCTCCAGTGACGCGACACTGTGGCTGCGTGTCATCCTGCAGCTATGCAGATAAGAGCCTCGGGACAGGTTTAATTACACAGCAGCGTTTGTTCCATTCGAAAAAAGGAAACGCATTGTTTGGATACCACGGCTGATCAGACAGTCAGATGTCTCCGAAGAGTTGTAACTTTCATATTCGCCTCTCGGAAAGCGTGTCAGAGCTGTCGTGCAACTCAGCCCTCGGATTTTAAAGAGAGGAGACAGGCTCTTCACGTGGTGGCGTCCTGGTGTGGACGTCTGCACAGCGAGAGTGGAGAGAGACAGACACAGGTGCAGGAAAAGCAAGAAACGCTTCACCTATGTTGAAATCAGTGTAATCGTGGGTGGGTTGCTGATCTCAGGCCTCCTCTGATAGACCCCTCGGGATCGGAAATGTTTGTAGGTGGATGTTTTGGGTCAAAGGATGATCCCGGCCTCCTCCTCCTCCCCCTCCCTCCATTCTTCTTCTCTTCCTCACGTCGGAGTCAAGAATACCCCTCTTACGCTGAGGGGATCTCTTCCTGTTTGCCTATGTCGGGCTCAGATCAACTATTGTCCTATGGGATGGAAAAACACTGACAGTCTGTAGGAACGTGTTTGCGCTTGTGTTGAAATATGGACTTTAATGCTCGGAGTGAGTGGGTGGGTTCAATGCATCTGTAGAGAATGGCCGAGAGTCCATAGACCACCTCCTCCTCCTGTTTTCCCCCATTGTCCGCGGTCAGCAGTGATCTGTCCCCCCCCACAGTCGGAAGCACCTGTCGCTGCGGACAAAGACGGATGACCACCTGCTGTGTTTCACTACGCAGGGTTACCACGGGGTTAACTCGTTCATAAATCTCCACGCCCTTCACTCCCAGTCGCTCCTTCAGCGAGAGAGAGAGAGAGGTGTTCATTTTGTTTTCCTCCACCTCCTTGTGAAATAATAAAACTGAAAGGAAGCAGTGATCATGTCAATCAACGGAGATCGTTAAACACAACGTAAAAAAATTCTGCCATCATTCGACCTGATGAACCAGTTCAACACAACAGGATGAAACAATAAACTCTGTGGGCCCAACAAGGCCTCATTTAAATTACTCTGAGTAATCCCTCTTTATTAACTGACGCACTTTCACGTGGGTTGTGTAATGGAATTCAGAAACAATAAGAAGCAGTAAGTTGACACCTTGTTCAAATATTAATCAAGAGTTTTGCAACAGCTGGAGGTTTTGAGATACCTTCACTTCTAGTGTCATTATTCAGATTTCCAATAACCTGCTGTGAGTTGACGGTTCAAGCCTCTTTCATGTAGATGTTCAAATGTAGATTCTACAATAATATTTTATTTATTAAATATCATATGCTATGGCCACTTCTGTCAGCTCTGTTCACGTCCATGTCTCATGATGAGCCCAAATGTTGTCTGGACCTAAATGAACTGTTGTGTAGCTCTTTGTGTTTTTGTGTTGACAAACAATCGACTCATGTGATAAGAGTCTTGACCCGCATGTCTGCACCAGAAGCCCCCAAAATATTTGCTGTTGCTCCCAGAGGCTATTTCATTGAAGCCCTTATGGGAATGTAAGCACTGTGAGGTTCTGTGTTCCAACTCCAGTTTGATCTTTCTGTCTGGAGTTTGCATGTTGTCCCTGTGTCTGCGTTGGTTTCCTCCAGGCTCCACAGTCCACACACATGCAGTTTAGGACTCATGGAAGAGCGTGAGCATGAATCATTGTTTGTCTTTTGCCGCTGTGATAGGCTGGCGACCAGTCCAGGGTGTAGCCCGCCTCCATGGCCCATTGTAAACTGAGATTAGATCCAGCCGAGATATAGAGCGGGTCTAGATAATGAATGGATAGATGTTCCTAGGAGCCACCGTGAGGTTGATTGTTATTTGAAACTGTTGGATTCCCATAAAAGAAACATTTGTTCATGAGTAATTTTATCATTTGACAGGAACACACCGTTTTTTTCCGAGTTAAATTCAGCAGAATGGATTAGATGGCATTTATTTCATCACTAAGGGGAAGCCCATTGTCCTTTTGTGATATCCTCAGCACAAAAAAAATCCACTGCAACAGTCATGTCACAGACCTTCAACTTAATAATAGTGCTCTTAAGGGATCCCCGCGCACCGATACAATACAAAAGCAATAATAAGGACGCTTTTAAATACAGAGATCACAGGGGACAGCTTCCTGCCTCTTTCTCTCATTCAGCTGTCATTAGCCAGGGCCGGAACAACAGTCCCTGCTCTGTCCCGCGTGTGATGTGGTGGAGGGTCAGTCCAACCTGTCCCCTCAGATGTCCTCAGACAGCAGGATGTTATTGAGGATCCAGTCAAAGGGAAATTACAGCTCACGCAGAAGACGGACGTGATTGGAAGCACAAATTATAGGAAATGCTAAATGCGTTTGTCATCGCGTTGGCTGAAGGTGAAGTTGGTTCTTTTGTTCGAGGCCGGGCCATTTCCACAGAGTTTCTCTGGATAAAGGAAAGACAGGGTGACTAATATCGTGTGTTGATAATCGACGAAAGAGCGATCATTACTTTTTAATCCGAGCGGTGGAAACAAGTCCGGGCTTCGTCCCCCGGTGACCTCACCTCTGTCTGTTTTTTAAGGATGATGCCACGTCCCGAAAAACAGATTCTGTCAGTGTCTATTCAGACCGTCGTGATCTCTTTCAGCAGAAAACCAAACGGATAATGAAACCCACAATAAGACCGAGTCAACCAGCCTGAGGAGAAGTGAAGTTTGTCATTGTTTGTACTGATCATGTTGAAAAGGGAAAGAGAGCACTCACGTTACCCCATGAGCCAACTTGGTGATGGAGAAGATTGCTTGTGCATGCACCGTGTCATATTTACACTGACAGTAAAGCACTGGTGTAAGTCATTTCAGGGGAAACACAAAGCTGCCGGCGTCGTCAGAACATCGTCTCTCCGTCTCCTTGTCAGACTTGTCACATTTCCAGACAGAGACACTTTCATCGCAGACATCTGGACCAACTTTCTTGTCTTCATGAGTCGGGGCGAGGGCGCGAGCTTAGCGGGGGGGAGAACAAAGCCGGGATCTAACGACACTTTGGCTCCAGGAGAGGGTTTGTAATCACTGAGGTAAAGTCCGCACTGACGGACTGAGAAACAGGCTCCAAACAACACAAAGCCCCCCCCCCCCCCACCCCCCTTGTCATTACACAAACACACAGCACCAGTGTGCGTCCGTCATCTCTGCACATCTCATCCTTCTCTGGGCTTTGTCTTTGAACCTCACCTGCTTTGTTTTCTGGGTTTGTCGAAAAAAGAAAAGAAGAAAGAAGGAAGGGTGGGGTGGGGGGGGGGGGGGGGGGGGAGAGAAAATGAACGTATCGCTTGCGTGCAGACGGATATTACCCTTTTAAAAGCAAAACAAATATGTGTGTGTGTGCGTGCCCTGTAATTTCACTGTTGACATGTGCACTTACAGTGGGGATCTGGGACCCTTGTAATGACTGGGGCAGGTAATACTGGAGACAGGTGGAGGACGGTGCTGTCTGACTGCTCCTAAAAGACAGTGCGTGTGTGTGTGTGTGTGTGTGTCCGTGTGTGTGTGTGTGTTTACGTGAGTGTCAGCACAGACACAGAGATGTGCAGACAGACACAGTGGCACCTGGTGATGTCACCGGCGTTGTCACCGAGCGGCTGTAAAGTTCCCCTTTTATAATGGACTCCATTCCTGTGCAGATAACTCACAACATTTAAACGGTACCAGTCTTCTTTCTGTGCTCTGTCGGAAAGAAAGACGACAGAGCGACAAACGCTGTCATCAACACACAATGCATGACATGACGTGTGTGTACCTGGAAAATAGTTTGACATTTGTAACATGACATTTGTAAGAGCACAACAGGAACTTGCAGAAAGTTGGTTATGACTCTTTATGTGATCTGTAAATAGGCAGCTACAGACAGGAGGACACTAGAATAAGTTAGAAAGGCTCTGTCCAAAGATTAAAACACATCAGAGCAATGTCCTGGAAAAAGCCCCAAGTGAGCCCATGTGAGAATACAGCAGGGAAATATCGAATAATATCTCAGGAGGACAAAGAGGAGCCGGACACGTGAGACGCAGACGGAGATCTCCACGTGGAAAGAAGACGTGATTCCAGAGCTTTAGACGATAAGGACCAACGCTTGTGTCCATGTCCTAGTGTCAAAATGCTCATTTCAGGGACCACCTCTCAAAATGCTGCTGACATATTCCTGTTGTTGTGAACGTGTCAAATGTCACATGTCAAAGGGAAACTCGATCTTCTTCTACCAGCTCCGTTAAACAGGTTTCCCCTTGATTTCTGTGTTTGATAAAAGGTTTATTTAAAAGGGAACAAAAAAGGCTATTTTTATCCACTCGGCTGTAAATAATTAAACGACTGTCAAGGTGAGATCCGGGTCAATATCGATCTCTGCAGCGTAGAAGAGATGAGCGACACTCACACAAGAGGAGGAGGCACACGATAATGTAAAGGAATGAATACGCATGTGAAGGGATGAGAGCTGGTTCTTCCTGTAAGTCTTTATTTGAGGATGATAGGAAGGATGTGTGTGTCTGTCTGTGTGTGTGTGTGAGAGAGAGAGAGAGAGAGAGAGAGAGAGAGAGAGAGAGAGAGAGAGAGAGAGGGAACTCTATCCTGTCTCAAAGTGTGACAGCATGGATCAGGTTCACCTCTGTTTGTTCAGCGGCCGTCCAGAAATATGGCAGGAATCTGAGAGCAGCGAGATACCAGAGGCTCCTGAGACACACACACACACACACACACACACACACACACACACACACACACCAAGGATTAAGCTCAACAGGACCATTTTCTCCAGCTGGATAAAACCTCTATAAAACAGCAGGATGTTGTAAGGATTCTGTGTTGTGTGTGTGTGTGTGTGTGTGTGTGTGTGTGTGTGTGTGAGTGCATCCTTCCCGGATGACGTGATGCCCTGTTGATCATCATCTCAGTCTGCCTTAGTAATCAGGGGGGGAGACAAAACAATGTGAGGAGCTGTTTAATGCAGTCAGGTGTGGCTCCTGGGGGCCGGACACGGCCGACCACATTAACATGTCAGTAAACCCTGATTAACAGTTACACATATTCATACATTTGATATAAATTCTAAATAAATTTAGCATTTTCAGCAGTGTGAGGTCCGTCCAGTGAAAGTAAGATAGGAAAATAAATTAAAGTATTAATGATGTGTTGAGTCAGATAATCAGGGTTGAAAGGACTGTGGGAAAAGGGAAACACTTGAGAACTGCTTGAGATCAAATACCCGGAAAAGGATTCTACTGTAAAATGAAATCCATGGTCAACCACAGTCAGCTGAGCTCCCGGAGCAGGACACAGCGTTCACAGCTCTGCAGGTTGTGTAGCTCTCATGTTTGTGTGTTTCTGAGTCTGAGTTTAATTGTGTGTCTAGATAGTTGTTGCATTTGTATATATTTTAATAGCCAACCAGCATTCTGTGCATATCAGATACAGTCTGTAGTGACAGAAATCAAAGATTACATTTCAATTCAGGATGTGTTTTCGATTCAGAGAGAACTTTGGAACTGGTCCCAGCTCAACCAGTGGCAGCTCTTTGTGCCACACATGATTCAAACCAGTAGTGTACTGCCACTGTACTTTACATCCCTGTAAAAACAAGAACAAGTTGAGAGACTTGCTGTAACATTTTAGGTTTAGTGATTAACATTAATGCCTTAAGTTTAAGTTTTGAGTTAACCCAATATGGAAATGGTTCACTCAGCTTAGCATGAATAATGATGTTGTAAAGTCTTAATCTTCATATCGGGAAAGGTCAAAATCATTGACCAGGAGTCAGGGGACAGGCGACAGAAGATCAAACACACACAGACACACACACAAACACACACACACACACACACACTGTGGGTCAGCTGAGTACAGTGGGAGAATTTGATCATCATCTCTGTGGGTGGTTTTCCTGGATTGGAGCAGACATCTGTTGTGAAGCGCAGCAGCATTCCTCTCAGCCCTGAAACCATGATAATTGCCCTCGGCCTGTCAACGGGGGATCATGCATGAACGGGGGGGGGGGGGGGGGGGAGATGGTTGTTGGACGAGGTGGGTGGTGACATCTATTCACATTCACACCTGAAATGGAAAAGAGGAGGGAGAGGGCCACACGGAGAAAGGCAGAAGGTATTTTTTTCCTGCTCCTGTCGTGTCAGTGAAGCACACGTGACCTCGGCCGAACTGTCAAAGTTCAGATAAAACACTTGTGTGTGTGTGTGTGTGTGTGTGTGTGTGTGTGTGTGTTTACTTGAGCGATTTCTCAAACCCGAGCCGAATTGAGTGCAGGTCAGAGGGAAATCACTTTAAGTAACATGAAATGGACGGGGAGGCTGACATGGTTGACAAGGCGGATAGCGGCGCAGTGTGGCGGTGGCTGCGGGGGGGAAGTGAGTGTGACATGGGTGGGATGTAGAGGGCCTGCGACAACAAGCCCGACTGTGAAATGTTCCTTCTCGAGTCGGCCATTAAACTTAAAGGACGGCAGCCTGGGCGGAGGCTGAACTGGGTCATCAAATGAGCCGCTCTCTGCCGTACACCAGCGTCCTCACTCTCGGGGGGGTGACAGGGAAGGAGTGGTCACCTTCAGAACGATCGCGAGAAATGACCCCAGGCAGGTGGAGGCTCCAGCATGAAATTACAGAGGTAGAGCTGCTGTATGTCACTTACAGAGCTCTCAAAGGAGCCTTTGTACGAGCAGCTCTCTGCGCTAAGGCCATTAACTATACTCTGTAGGAACCCTACTGTAAATAATAATATATCCTCGTCTTTCTTCCCCTTAAAAGTTACTGTTAAAAGGTCAGTCTCACTCTCCTGTGATTTTTCTTCAGGGTTATCAATGTGTTTTTTCCAATAGAAGCTTTTCACTGTGAGGATTAAAGTCACCAGAGGATTGTGTGTCTGGACAGATGTTCAGTGATGTGGGCTACACAGGGAATTCAAATTCACCTGCATTACTCTGCATACGAGAAATATTAAAAGTAGATATCACAAAACCAATACTGGTGTCTGGATACCAGTTGAGAAAAAAAATCAAAAAAAATTCCAGAGCAAATCAAGAAAACACATTTTGTCACCATTTCCTTCCTGTTACAGTTTTTCACAATTGTTAACACACGTTTTTCAAAACAATAACGGCTTTCTCAAAACTGCACACAGAAAACTAAAAACCTCACACACACAATGCTGGGACCCGGTCCTGTGGGTTCCGTTCATATACCTTCCACCTCCAAGCTGAAAATAATTCTTCAATGGGATTCAGGAAAGGAGAATGGAAAAATGTGGGTGGTCCTGGAACCACTCCCGCACTTGAAAGCTCACATTGTCCCAGATGACAACGTGATGGATCCACTGTGGGTCATCTGTCTGGTCAGGTGGTACCAGCAGGTCATGCAGGCCATCCAGGAAGACGAGGAGACGGGCAGCGTTATAGGCCCCTAGGTGGGCATGACGGTGCAACATCCCATGGTGATTCATTGCAGCACACATAGTGATGTTCCAACCACGCTGGCCGGGGACCTCAACAATGGCTCGCTGGCCAATGAGGTTTCTGCCCCGTCACCTCCTCTTCACCAGGTTGAATCCCACCTCATCGATAAAGATGTTCTGGTACAACACATGAGCTGTGTCATGCTCCTGGATCAGCATGAGAATGCAAGTTACAGTATGGACACAGAGAGTTCCACACAGTGGGCTACAGTGAGACACTGTAGAAAAGGAACAATATTGGATTACAGGTACAATACATGCATGTGTCAGTGCTGATTGTTGATACTTACAAGCACAAACTCTCACCATAACTCCTTGATGCGTTCTGTGTTCCGTTCAAATGGGACCCTGAACACTTGTTTCATCAGCATGGCATTCCTATGAAGAATACAGTCCAATGACGGTCTGGACGTTTCTAAATGTAGCATGGTCAGCCAGGATCCTAGTTTTTATTTGTCTGAGTGTGAGAGAGTTGTTCTCATGAACCATATCTACAGTTTCAGTCTCCTGTTCGGCTGTGTAAATGCGGTGAAATTGCTCAACAGACCTGAATGTTTAGAGATTTGAGTATTTGTGTGTTGTAGGTTGATGCTTGGAGATTTTGCTTGAGAAGTGTGTGCAACAACTGAACATTGTGTGTAGTGTTTTGACAACAAGGTGATGTGTAATTGACATCAGAGTGTAAACAAGGAAAGTCAGAGACTAATGCAGATAAGGGAGTGTGAAGTAGTGCCAAATTGGGTCGAGCGATTGGTCCATGAAGTGAAGGTTGTGCAAATTGTGCTGAATTTTCGCTTTTTGTGTGTTAACAACTGAGAAAAACTGTAACAACACGGACAGTGTGTTCATCCAATCAGCAGCGAGCAGGAAGCGTTTCCACTAGAAGTTAACATGTTTGGTCCTTTGCCATGTTTGACAGTGTGTTTTTAGAATGTGTTGTTTTCTTGTTTACTGGTGTGTTTTTTCATTTGTTGTGTTTTCAAATGTTTGCACCGTTGACGACATTTGCAGCTCAAGTCTGCAGAGTCTCGCTGACACGCCTGCCGAGCCAATCGTGAGTCCGTCTCAGCTGTCAATCATGACATCTCACTTCCTGTGTGATAACAACTACCTCAAATGTTTCAGAAGCACGACTTCAGAAGATCCAACTCTGCCGCAGTCACTCAGCGATCCTGTTTTTCTTGTCCGACATACAAAACATGCAAATCACATTGTGGCTGCACTTCTTTTTGGGCCTTTTCGTGTTTCCATAAAACCTCCCTGCTCCTCATCTGTCAATCTTAAGAATGTTCTGCCAAATATCCTTCAGGCCAATTAACCACAGAGACACGAGAGAGATCATGTTGTCATTATGGGAATTACTCGCAGTGCGTGTTGGATGTAGGGATAAGAAGGTTCTGATAGAGAGGTAGAGGAGAGGAAGAGCAGGAGGAAGAGGAGGAGGAGAAAGAGAATGAACGCTGAATGGAAGGTGATGAATGAAATGACTGAAGGCAAAGGGAGGGAGCGAAACGCAGCGAGAGAGAGAGAGAGAGAGAGAGAGAGAGGTGGATTTTAAATTACACGGTGGCTCATGTCAGCAGCCGTAAATTAGTAGCTTGGTCAGGTGTGGTGAGCGGGACAGGAAGCATGAGGGGAGGACAAAGCGCCGCAGAGATGACGGAGAGCCTCCGAGGAACAGGTTCGACCCGACGGTGCATGAATATGAATTTCCCCAAAGTGGAGAAAGTGAACGAGGAAGGCGAGCGCACCTATGAGCTGAAATCAGTTGGCATGAGACGCGCACAAAGGGCTGTTGTTCACAGTGTGTCGCGTGTCAAGCGTGTGGATGGCAGGTCTGTGAATTCAGACGACTCTTAAGCCGGCTGGCAGCCTGTCAAGTACAAATATTCCCTTCAGTGAAAAGAACAACGGGGGGGGGGGGGCAAACGTACTGCATGGGGAATTGAACCAAGTAGAGTGCTTACCTCTGACAAGGCCCAACAGTCCCCATCAATTACATTGGTGGCACTCACTGGTTTCTTGTCCTGTTTACCACAGCTGCTGAAAAAAAAGCCTGCAACCATTTGAAACCACTGAATGAGCTGGATCCAGATTTTTACCACAGGGACGCTCATCGATGCATTTCTCTGAATTCTTCCATCGAGATTCACACATATTTCTCTGGAAAGGGTTTTTCCAAAATCCTTCAAAGTGACAAACACAGGTGAAACCATGACATCCCCTGGTGGAGGTGATAAGAGCTTGTTTCCCTGTTCGAACGCTGCCACCACTGATCAATTAACCGTGAAAAATGAATTGCCCGCTGCTTTTATAATAGATTCATCGTATTTTTTACACGGAAAGATAAAATATTTGAGAGTTCCAGTTCAAATATGTTGCTTTTCTGGGTCTAGTATTGTAGTAAATTAATAATTTTGGGGGGTATTTGGTCTAACTTGTGTTTTTTTTATATAAAATAATGAATTATGACACTTATCCTCACTTTCGCGTTGCGGTCCAATTTTCCACCAGAAAAGTCTGCACTGCTGAGATATTAAAGAAGTTGGTGAATCATTTTCAGTTTTCTGCAGTTTTCTTTTTCATCTCTTTCCTTCCCAGAGCTCAGACTCGAGTGTCTGAGTCGACACTGATGAACAACGTGGAAACATCTCAGTCAGATATTAAGTTTCTTCATATTCAGGAGGTGTCGCTCCTCCGGGGCTGTAACAGTCACTTTTTAAGCTGCAGAACACACAGGACACGGTGGTTATATTAATGAATGAGCTTTTATTTAATCCCAACAGCACACACACAATTTTAACATTTTTCCAACTCACATATGCACATGTGCAAAAACAGAAAAAATAAATAAATAAAAGTGATCTCATCTCCTCGGGTTGTTTCCTTCATTTACAAACACAACACAGGTATGCCCTCCTCTCACCTGAGCACGGCGACTGTCAGAAAATGAAGATGCATTTGTCTGATCCGGACATAGCTGGGTGACAGCCAGTGCACACCCCCCCCCCCCCCCCCCCCCCCCCCATCCTCGGAGAAAGCCTCACACCCCGGGGCAAGACAGTGACACACACACATTAAACCACTCTCCAAGGAGGAGTCATGGGCAAAGGGGAGGAGGGGAGGTGGGGGGAGGGAGCATGAGAGGAAAAGGGAGTGTATCTCTCTCTCTCTCTTTTCTCTGAAACACAAACACACACACCTTCCCTCCTCCCCTGTGTTAGGGGCAAGAGCAAGAGTCACACGCTCACTCACACTCACACAGGTACACAGGATACTGAGGTTGACTGAGAGATAGACAGGGACCAGAGAGAGAGAGAGATAGATAGAGAGAGAGAGAGAGCAGCAACTGGTGGCTCACACACACACACTCCAGGCTTCCAAGGAGGGCACGGACATCCAACCCATATGTGTGGCTCCTCTCAAGGCTTCACAGTAAGTGTGCAACATCCTTCTAAAGTCCTCTCGCTCATTCGGGACAGAGATTGTGTTTTATTATTCTAGATTCTATGGATTCTTCAATTTATCTTTAATCATTTGTCTTTAATGATTCGAGCCTTTCTTAACCTGTCATGGTGAAATGTAAAAGTCCAACATAGTGATTTCTGGAGTCGACCTGTCGCATGTTGCCCTCTCACCCGCAGCTGTGCAGCCGTTTGACTCATGTCTTGATTTTCAGAACATATTTCTTGCTGTGTCACCGGTTCAGTAGTTTCGGAGTGAGTTGCCACACTTGTGAAAGTCAGTGCCTGTCAGCTGTGGTTCAAAATTAAAGAGAAACCACGTCGTCCATGAATCTCATCTCTCTGCACTTTCACAAGAAGCTGCTTCAGCACATGAGACACCTTTTTCCGTGTAGATATAAAAATACTGGATTGCCGTGTGACTTATACATGGTTTTTGATTTACTAAAATTACAAAAAAAATCTAAACTGGGATGAGAGTTTCACCAAATTGTGCTGGACTTGCGTTTTTCGAGTTCTTTGGTCAATTTCCATTAGGTAATGTCAGTCAACCTGTGTGCTTGACAAATATTACCATACACAGGACTTATCTTCCACTATCTCAGAGGCAAACTGATGAGGCTTCAGAAGGAAGAAGGTCTCAAAAAGAGCCATATCTGAGCATTGTCTTTTAATCACACGCCATCTATCTTCCTCTCTTTTCTCGCTTCACTTTGTCATCGCGTCGCTCTATCAGCCGGGGGCCACTGATTTTATCAAGAGTGAGTTACAAGAACGACATCAGTCTTCCTGACGAGAGGAGAGTCAATAAGCAACAGGCATGAGGAAAGAGAGAGAGAGAGAGAGAGAGAGAGAGAACGACACTTTGGATCTGGCTGCGGACCAAGTCACAGTCAGTCAGAGGAAGTCTGGTCGATTCACCGGCCGCGCTGGTTTCCTTGTGAAAGTGGTCCTGCTCCGGGGGCCTGACATGCACAGGAACCTCCCTCGTAGCCCAGGGGCTGTGATGTGGACGGTCACAGGATGTGTGGGACGGAGGGGGCAATGGGGCGAGCGAGCACGAAAGTTCCACTTTGAAGTTTGTTTGTCTGCTCGGAGCAATTGATGGGAAAGTCACATTCTGCGCCAATTCTCCTCCTCAACATCTCAGCCTGGCCGCTTCCTCCTCTGTGTCACACCTCACTCTTCGCCATCTAATTTTAGCTCCATTCAGAACTCAACTTCCTTTCGTCTGTTGTTTGTATTGTCTGTGTGTTTGTCCGTTGAATTGAGACATAAAAGCAAAAGGTATAAGAAATGAAACGTCTCTCTCGAGGCCAGAATCATCTGTTTTTCCAGACACATGAGATATTGGAAACTTATTTAATGTGTGAATCTTTCCTCTAGGCCTCCTCCTCCTCCGCTCAGTGCACCACAGCCATGTTGACCCCAGAAAGGTCACTGCAAAGCGCCGGGGTCGCCGCCGCCGCCACAACGATGCCAGAGTCACAGGATGTCGACATGACCTCCTGGAGCGAGGTGGACTTTGAGGAGAAGTGCACTTACATGGTGAAGGACCAGCCTCTGGAGCAAGCGTCCGCCGACCACGGGAGGACGCGAGCCGAGCGATCCCTCCCCAGAAACCTGGCCCTGAAGCGCGGCCACAACTCAACCGAGGTACGCAGCACAGCAGACGCCTCTATCAGGGCGGTTGTCGTGATTCAAATTGAGGGGGAGGTTTATTTTTTTAAGCCATGGGAGAAAAATCTATCAAAACCAATTCCTTGTATGTCCAGGCGATGTGTAAGTATGCACTTTAGCTGCTTTATGTCTTGTTATTGCCGACTCCTTGCGTCACTCTGACTTCCTTCCATGCTCTCATCCATCCTCCGGCAGGAAGTACTTGACATGTTGTTGTCTAATTTCAGCCTTTCCTCTCTGTTATGTATATGTTGAGGCAAAGCCCCTGCAGCACGATGCCTGAGGTGCCTGTATGATTAGTAGCTACCTTTTTAAATTCTCAGCCCCTTTGTCACCGGCACACAATTACACCATAAAGCACAGCTCAGGTGCTGGAAACGGTCTCCCACATTAAGTGCGTGGCCGTTACAGTGGAGGACGGTTTATGTTTAACTGGATTGACAACGGATAAGAACACTGAGAGAAAACAGTCTCCTTAATGCGTAATTAGGGCTGAGTCTCACACGGCAGTCAGCCCGGGCGTCTGCGGCAGAATACCTGTGCTACCACTTGACCTCTCAAAGAACAGGATACACTACTGTTACCTCTGACACTGGGGAACCTCTAATGGAGGCGTCAGACAAGCAGCATAAATTTGGAGATAAAGTAAGCATGTAGCGGTTGATCCTGCTACACACACTGCGGCAGCATTGTGACGAAAGACAGATGAAAGAGAGAGAATGCTTTACCATTGCTTGAGGGGGATTTGAGCACAGAGCTCAAGGTGCAGTCCACTGGTAGGGGTGTGCCCCGTGACACCTTATCCCCTCTTCCCCAGCCTGGAGGCCTGAGACGCAGGGGGAGAGTTTCACACCTGCAGGTAGCAGAGCCGGAGTAGTGGTGACATTTTTATATGGCGGAGAAACCAAAGATAAGTCGGGTGATTGGCTTATGAAATATTCAGCGTGTGAAACAAGGGACACGTTCTGTCCCACCCCTGCAAAAGCCTCTGTGGAAGTATTGTCATGATGGACACTATTCAATAATAAGAGCTATTTGCTTGATTGCTTATTTCCTCAGGGGGTAATTTCCCAGGGAAACAGGGCTTGTGGATAGAGGAATCGGAAGAGGAGGAGTTTATCCTCGAGAATCTCATCCCTCTAATTTAGTTTTTCAACTCAGGCCTCCAATTTGTGACTTGCTCTGTGGTTTGACGTCTCCGTGTCCTTCTCGTCCAACAGGTGCTCGGGGTGAGCAGCAAGGAGCTGATTCCTAAGGGGACGCGTTTCGGCCCCTTGGTGGGGGAGAGCTACACCAGTGACATACTGCTCACGGGCGCCGACAGGAAGTACTTCTGGAGGGTGAGTGACTTATGCATGAGAGTCTCTGGATTGCATGTGAAATTCTTCGGTTTGTGTTTCAAAACTGTTCACATCCTGTATCTCCATCTGGAGGAGCTGCTGTGGCTATGGTGTGACTCTAGTTTAGCTGCTGTGGTCAATGTCTGACTAACCTGCGAAGGGATGAAGATGCTCTTGTGTCGTTAAATGTCACTCGAATCAAATGGGTCTCTACAAGTGCATGCATTGAACTTGGTTAGCTGGTCGTGTGCATGGCTGCCTGAGGTCACACACACACACACACACACACACGCACAGCTGTTTGGTTTCAGTGACGCAGCGCTTCTCCGCCGTCTGCGCTTCACTCGGCAGCGGTGGCGCTGCCAGTAAATATGCCGTGCACACATGTCCTCACTCCGCCAGACTCGCAAAAACTCTCACACTGACTAAGCAAGGAAGTGGCTTTGAGCTTGAGAAGTGTGTTGTGACAAATCGGCAGCATCAGGACGCCTTCCATTACACACAGGCGTCTGTGTAATTCTACAGAATAGAGTCAGCAGCCTAGACATCGTGCGACCCCCCCCCCCCCCCCCCCCCGACCACACAGCCATAACACAGACAATCTTTTAACAAAGTCAGGCATGACTCAGATGACGGCACAGCTTCAAAGATTAGAAAGTATGAGGAGTAGTTTTAAAGACATAAGAGGGGGGGACGGGGACGGACACTATAAATTGACTTTTTAAAAGGTCAGCAATCACCCAGATGCAGTAATCGCTGAGCGATAGTGGGCGAGATAGTGAACCCATTACTGCAATCCAGTCATACAGCGAAACTTGTATTTACCGCTGCTTTCATAACTCTAAATGACTTGTGTACCACAAAGTCAGACAACACCTATTTCAGCTGAAAGGAGGCACAGGGCTTCCCATCAAGATCTCAGGAAACCTGTGACATCATGGTTTATTCAGTGCACGCCACAACGTCAATTCCTCGTTGTCGACTGAATCATCTCTCACCTCGTTATCTGGTTCCCCCGCTCCGCAGGTGTTCTCGGAGGGGCACCTACACCACATCCTGGACGGCCTGAACGAGGAGCGCAGCAACTGGATGCGCTACGTCAACCCGGCGTGCAGCGCAAAGGAGCAGAACCTGGTGGCGTGCCAGAGCGGTTTGGACGTCTACTTCTACACCATCAAACCTCTTCAGCAGGGCCAGGAGCTGCTGGTGTGGTACTGCTCGGAGTTTGCCCAGCGCTGTAACTACCCTCCCCTGGGCCAGCTGCCAATTGACAATAATGGTGAGTCTGCTTCAAAAGCTAGGGTTGGCAATCCTGGGAAATCTAGCAAGTGGAGGCTTTGAAGAAATGCAACTGATACGTCCCGTCCCCGCCCATCGGCCCCCTTGTCACAGCTACTTCTGCAAGACACATGAACAGAGGTCGACTTTTTCATGGCTTGTTCGCTATCTTCTAGTCACCTATAAGAAAAGAGCTGGGGTTACTCTGGTGCTTTATCAGTGGGAGCAGGATAGGAGCTAGAAGAAGCTAGCCGGGTCTCCTCGCTGCCAACTTACCCTGAACCTTTAATTCGAGAGCTGGTCCAGACGCCCCTGTATTGGGGCCACCCTGGGATCTAACAATGCAGTGGTAGTATCAGGGAAAGTGTCAGTCTCACAGAAACCATCCCCCATGCCCCACGCTTTGAGTCATATCTGCCGCGTATTGTCACTGTGGAGGGAGTCACCCCGATCAAAGCGCCGGCCAACTGACACTCTCTTTGTGTGGGGGGGTTTAAGAAGTTATTCAAGTCCCACCCACGGCCCCTTTTGTTAAAGCAGGACACAAAGGAGGAGAGTAGGGTCTCGAAAACAGAGAGGACCTGTCTCCAGGTGTAGCCTCAGTGCCTGGGTAAGATGAGATCAATTTCAGGACATTGTTTCAGTTTCCCTTTTTCTTTGACGCCACATGGAAACACAGCTGCCGGCCCATTCACAAAAAAAAAAAGCATTTGGTTTTCATTCACAAAAAAAGTGCAGGAGCTAGCAGAGAGGCCACACGACGCAAAAATACTCACTTACACACACACACACACACACACACACACACACACACACACACACACACACACACACACAAACACAAGAGGCTGCCTGAGGTGCTGACAGCATACTTGCACAAGACCCCTTATTTATTTGGCTCTTAAGGAGGAAGAGAGGTCAGAAGCGCTCCAGTGACTACTTGAACTTCCTGACAAGGCAACCCGCTGACAGATTGATATCTCAGAGTGTGTGCTGTTTGTTTGCCGAGAGCCGGCCTCTCAGGAGGGGAGGGGGGGTGGGGTAAGGCAAAGGAGAACACAGGAGATAAGGGTCGCTCTCTGTTTGTATGGGCTGATGTTAATTCCGTCCATGAGGAAGACGACACAGAGAAGTGTCGTCTTCCTCTGTTTGTCAGCTTGTGTCCTTTTGTCTGCTCTGAGTAAATCTCTCCGTTGGACTTCCTGTGTATAAAAGTGGACATTTCTGCACATTTAAAACTTTAGAGTTGGATCCTAATGTTTTAAAAAGTTTGCTTACAATTAAGATGAGAATAAATATTACTTTTAGTTTGTGTTGGGGCTGGAATATGAGACGTTGTTACCCATCCTGTGTACGTCTTGCCCCCGCTTGAGATAGAATATACTCTTATAATTGACTCTCCTCCATGCTATCTGCAGCCCGATCAAACACCCATTGTTCCCCCTGCGGGGTCCAGTTTCATAGCTGCTTGGTAGATGTCTGGTAGACAGACACACACACCTGATAAGAAACACACATGTTTATCTGCTCATCTTTATTGTATAAAGAAACTGGTCGGACTACAGCAGGGACCTTTTGAAAGATAAAAAACGCCGGGTGACTTCAAAAGTGGCACGTCCACATGATGACGTCAGTGTCACGGACAAATGTGTCCCTCGGTTGAATGACGATACTGTTGTGTCTGGTCTAACAGCAAGATGTCACCTGTGTCTCACTTCAAAGCTCCATTGTTTATTTGTCGCACAGAACAGAGTCGGGCGCAGGAGAAGACGACGGCGAAACGAGGACACAGCGTTTCGGAAATCCTCCGAGACGGGCCCTCCAGGTCCCTGACTACCTGTCCCAGACGTCTGGAGAGTTATTTGTCTCCGGCAAACCGCTCGGCAGTTTTTCCCTTGTGTCCTCGTGTTGTCTACCCAATCCAGACCACCTCAGAATCCATCCAAGGGCACAGATACGCGCCTCTGCCCCCCCTGCCGACCTGCAGCCCGTCTGCTGCCAAACGTCCAGCTCTGAGTCGCCCTGTCCCCTCAATGGTGCACTTGAGCTTTCAGCACAGTCAAGGCCCCGTTGCAGCCAAACCTTACCACGAGCCCACCGCGCCCGACCCCGCTCTGAGGCACGCTCCCTATTATCTGCCTCACTATTCCCTCGGCCCAAACAGCATTCTACCTCATCCGTACCCTTTCTGCAGTGATCGACTGAAACCACACGGGACACTCTCATCTCATCTACTACCATTTGACAGCTACGCACACCTCCTCCGTCCTCTAGCCAAGAGACACAAAGACTTGTCCCTTGCACAATCCGCCAAACGAGACCTCATTCTTTCACAGAGCAGGGAACACAACAACAAAAAGGACCTCACATCCAGCTACCTCAGGATCCCCTCAGACGACCTCACTGTACCCACCACATCCGGGGCCTCATCCATGGTCACCCTCACTCCGTGGAGCATTGCCCTCCCTTGCACCCGGAGGATGCTCACCGCTGGTGGGCATGCCGGCCAGACTGCCTCCCTTCCAGACCCACCTCTGCTTCTCAGGGCAACGCAGAGGTTGCGATCGACCTCAGGAAGACCAGACGAGGAGGGCAGATCATCGGCTACAAGACTCTGTCGTACCCTCTCACCAGGCAAAACGGAAAGATCCGGTATGAGTGCAACGTTTTGTGGAAAGATCTTTGGGCAGCTGTCCAACCTCAAGGTTCGTTACCAGTCGTTGTGTTAAAGCCGTCTTGTAAAAACACCTGAGTGTCTCTCGTTAACATAATAAATCGTGAATACTCACCTCTGACGTTGTGTCTTCAGGTTCATCTGCGAGTTCACAGCGGCGAGCGTCCCTTCGGGTGTCAGACCTGCAACAAGACCTTCACTCAGCTGGCCCACCTGCAGAAACACTACCTGGTTCACACTGGGGAGAAACCACATGAATGCAAGGTGTGGTTACGATTGTTAAAGACACGTTGTGGGACACATGCTAGTTTGCTATCTAGATGAATGTTGATGTAGTTATGTAGTTATCGTCGCTTAGCAGAAACAGGGGAGAAACAACAGGCCTGGTTATGTACAAATATTTGACGCATCTCTGATTAACATTCAATGATTGAAGTGCAAAAACAAGTTATCAAGACTAGAAGCAATAACTATGACTATGACAAGATGATCGAAAAGATTTTTGGAAATTCATCTTCTTCTTTCTTTTCCGATATAGGTTTGCCATAAAAGATTCAGTAGCACGAGTAACTTGAAGACACACCAACGGCTGCACTCGGGGGAGAGGCCCTTACCAGTGCAAACTCTGCCCGGCCCGCTTTACTCAGTACGTCCACCTGAAGCTCCACAAACGCCTCCACAGCGGGGAGCGACCTCACCGGTGTCCCCACTGCCCCCTGCGCCTATCTCCACTTACTGCAGCCTCCAGGTGCACCTGCAGGGCTTCTGCCCGCTCTCTCCCTTGGCCTCCCACAGACACTCGCCAGAGGAGCTGCACCGCGTCAACGCCGAGATCCAGAGGTTCGACCTGAGCGAGGCGGCGGACCAGCTGGAGGCCATGGCCGCAGAGGCCAAGATGGACAAGGGGAATGTTATCGATTTAATACAGAAGATGAAGACTTGCACCTCGGGCCACCAGGGGGACGTCAGAGGGGAGACTGAGCTGAGCCTCTGCCAATCAGCGGAGGAGTTTTCTGGTGGACAGATGCATCATGGGAACCATTTACCTCTGCATCCATCCAGCATCAAGCTGGAGTCAAGCTGCATATCAGAGCCGTGAGACTGCCTTGCTAATCCAGCCATATAATCCTTACAGGTCAACTCAGCAGCTGTCTGTTACTGCCCTATTTGAAGTAAAGCCTTATCTCAATCATGGAGTCCCAGGCCCGATACTCTACAGAAACTGTAGCACGTGAAGAATCAAAACTTTATGGCCTTTAACCCTGCGACTTTATAGATTTAATGTACACACCTTCCCTAATTTATTCTGTTACTACTATGAATCTAAAATGTATAAAAAGACAGATTTGTGCCATTTTCTGAAATTTTGTTTTTTTGTATAACACATGATTATGCATAAAGAAAAACTTGTTTTTAATTTGTGGTTTCACTGTGTGAGTGTTTCCGTTTGCGTATGTGTGCCTATGTAGGTCTACCAATTAAAGCCACAATTACAGGAGAGGCATGACTATGCAGCGTTGACGAGGTGAAACCTGAGATGTTTGTGTGTAGGGTATATGTGCTCTCCTTTGTGTGAGTGCTGGTGACGTAGGTAAACATCCTGTTATGAGCTTTGGAATACTCCACGCCAGTGTCAGACCCTTCACCCTGGAAAAAAACCCACTCAAAACAACCAGCATGACACAGTTACATCCACTGTCAATAAGATCCAGCTGCGAACTTTCTCACACTCATTCTGTATTTAGTTTCAGTATTAATCAGATGACGTAAATCAGAACAACGAAGCATGACTCCACGGTTTATTCTGAGTTATAGAAGCACAGATGTTAGAAGACTTCCCAGTATAGCTCTTCTCAGAATGAGAGCACAAACTGTAAAGGAACGAAATTGACAACGACTTGATAATATACAAAAACTGAATTAGACTGACTTTCTGTTGCACTGTATCATCTCTGTTGGTCTCAATGTAACATGCAGGACATGAGTCAGCAGGTCGGGTCAGTGACCATCAGCTGCTCTGGACGTCACTCTTTCACTTTCCTGCAAGAAATAAAACAACGGAAGATAATGTCCCAAAGGATATCAGGAAAAAGACCCTGACCTCTGACCTCTGACCTCTCTTCAGGAGGAAATAGTATCCACCATCTCCTCCAGAGTTTATGGAGGAGATGGTGGAGTTTATGTAGAAGATTTCACAAGAACAACTCAACAGATTTCCACAAAACTTGATGTAAGGAAGCAGCATGGGTCAGGGAAGGACCAATTTTGTGAGACTGGGCTTTTCTTTATTATTATCAATCAATGGATCTTGAATATTTGGAGAACTGAATTGTGAGTCTAATTTGGTATTTTTTTTAATTATTGTTGATTGTTATCATTGTTGTTATTACTATGTAGTTGTTGTTATTATTTATTATTGTATTTCTTATAATAAACAATGAGTTGATGTCCATGTGGAGTTGTTGTTACGATTATGAATATCATTATTATGATCGTTTCGCTTCAGGTGAGCCTCTCGTCACCGAAGCGATGCCCCTTTAACACGACGCGCTGACGTCACGCGTGTTGGACGGAGGGCAGGCAGCGGGAGAAGACGGAGGATGTGTCCGGGATGTGAGAGGGAGAAGCCCGGGATCATGTCAGCGGCGGCGGCCTCTCCATCCCGTGTGTCCGCATCATGATGAACGCGGTCGGGGCGCTCGCCCGCAGGATGCCGTCCGCGGCCCGGCGGAGCGGCTGCTGGATCGCGTGGTGCCAGGCGGCGCTGCTCGGCGCGTCGGCGCTGGTGATCGTGGCCGAACGCAGCGCTCGTAAGTGGGCATAGATCCCCCCCCCCCCCTCACCCCCCTGACCGCCGTGCTCTCTCTCTCTCTCTCTATCCGGCTGTCGGTTGAAAATTGGTTTTGTTCGCATGGGGCTGATTGTCAATGGGATGAATTGAACAATGCATGTTGCAGCTCAGCCATGATGCTTCGTGCTGGAGCCGATCCAGCAGCACGCGTAGTTCAGCCTGGGAACACTGGTCTATTGTGATCCTGGAGCAAAGCATCATGTACTGGACACATAAACCTGTTTAAATGCTTAACAATATATAGATATATATATATATATATGCGTTGGCAGAGATGTTTTGGCCACAGGATTTCCAGGGGTCATCCCTCAGCACCCAATTGGAAATTAATTAAATTCGACTTCATTAATTATTAACCAATCAAGGCCTGACCTTGATACCTTCAGGTACAATGCTCAGCTTTTACATTTCTCTTGCAGTAACAAGATCATTAAATTGTTAATAGTCTTATGAATATTAATAGTATACCAGTAAACCAGTGACTGCACATCTGGAGTGTGCGTTAAACCCCCCTCCAGCACACAAGGTGATGAATCCCTGACTAAGCAGATCAATGGGGCAGGATACAAGAGGAGCAAGGTGACTGCACAATGTCTGACTTTGACTTTGACTTTGTCTATATATATATATTTAATATTCCTGACTGATAAAACAAATACTAAATGCTGCAGGGCCTCGACGTTTTCCCAGAAATATTAGTTGTTAGCTAAAACGCTAAAAACTCTGTGGTCCTTGACAAGTTAGATGCATCATCTCATTAGAACAGCTTCCTCTTAAATTAAACAACGATTTACTTGATCCTTTTGTGTAACACTACATGATAAAACCAGACTGCATGTGTCCTTATTTATTATTTACAGAAAACCGATGTATCACACATGCCATAAAAATTGCATCTGCATGTCTGTATCTGTTTTCATGTCTATGTGTGTGTGTGTGTGTGTGTGTTAGTGATCTACTGTATAGGGTTTTACCTTTGGAATGAGGAGACCCAGTGGGCGGGCCTCACTCTCGGCCTCTTTCTGCCGGGTACGGCCGTGCAGCTGCTCAGTATGAAGTGGTACCACGACGATGGAGATGACAGGCGGTGCCACCTCTCCGTCATGCACATTCTGCACTTGGGCATCTTCAGGAGGTGAGATCTTCAGGAAAATACAACAATACAACACAACACCCTCAACCCTGTTCAGAATATGTGTTGTTGATTCAGTGCAAGGCACCTCAGCTGGAAACAGTTGTTCTGTGCCCTCTGCCATAAGAACATTTGCTGACGTCGCTCCCATCAAAGCACACAGTAAATATTCCTCGCTTCAGTCTGTCATTGAAACCTTCACCAGGAGGTTAGCCATCACTATCTGCGCCTGTCTCTGGCCCCCTCTTCTGGCAGGTTATGGGACTGCATGAGGTGTGTGTTGCACACGCAGGACTCAGTGGCTGATCTGGGAGCTGCTGTCATGCAGCAGGCGGACGTGGCTGCCCTGTGGCTGCTGGAGGCCCTCGTCCTCACGCTGCCTCAGACCCTGCTGCAGGCGTATGTCGTGGTGTCCACCGATGTGGGCTTCGAGTCACCAGGTAAACTCTCCCATGCTTTATCGATGCTTCGGGGCCATTGTTCTGCTCGATGTTTAAATAGGAGATAATGTCTTTTTACCCCTTATTGTCTCCTTCTGTCTGTCCCTCCAGTGGGTTACTGCTGTGGACTGTGCGTGCTGTCCATTTCCTGGGCCCTGGTGCTGTTCAGCAGAGCCTGCTGTCTGATCCGGCCGGGCCACCTGGCCATGCCTCCGGCGGCCCTGCTGTGCCAGCTGGTGTGGAGGGCAGGCATGCTGGGTGCCCGGGTGACTTGTCTCATGTTTTTTGCCAGGGTCTTTAACTGGTGGGTCCTAGGAGTAGCAGGTGAGCATCAAGCAGCGTGGACACCAAGGTCTGACACCAATCAAAGGAGGAGAGATGGTGCAATTAAGTAGTACAAATGATTTCAGTATAGTAATACTACAATACCAAATAAAGGAGCAAGAGGCTGGATTTGTATAGAATCCAGCCTTCATTCTAACTATCCTCTGAGTGATTCAGCATAGATCCAATTTCTTAAGTGGCTCCTCTGCATCATCTTGCTACAGTACATTTGGATCCTGTACTGCACTTGCACCTTCTCGTCTATTCTTACGCTGACCTCCAGGTTTCCACTGGCTCACGGCGTCCTTCTGGCTGGTCTCACAGCAGCCCGACATCTGCACCGGCCCGTGGTGTTGGCCTGCCTTCAACGCCGTCATGGGGCTCGTCCACGTCTTCCTCTTCCTCAACGTCAAGGACGGAGCCTCGCGCTACCGCATGGCCAGCTTTTATACAGTGAGACATGACTTTTAGTTACAGACACACACACACTCACAGACATATAGGCAGATATTGTGCCTTGTCATCCTCCTCTCTGCGTCCTTCGATGATTGATGCTGTGACCTTCTCTCCTCCCTCAGTTCATGCTGGTGGAGAACGCCACTCTGCTGCTGGCCGCCTCCGACTTCCTCAGCGAAGCCTCGTGGGACAGCGTGACCCTTCCCACCACTGTGCTGGGCAGCTTTCTCCTCGGTGAGTCACTCGCTCATAATTAGGCAAGTGTCACAACAGTTTGTGTAGTATGTGAGTAATGTGGGTCCAGTGGTGATTCCAAGAGTTTAACACATCTGTGTTATTCTTTCACAAGTGATGAATACCCTTTGAGTGCTTATCCATAAATATAAGTGGTGATGTCATGCATATTCACCATTATATGCAGGATTTAGTCATATTGGAAGTAGTTGAAAGTGAAAGTTAATGAACAGGGATCTTTAATGTCTTAAAAACTTTAATGTCTTAAAATCGGCAGAGACCGAGTCTGAACTACCGAACCATCACATATATGAAATAAATAAAAATACACATTTGAAAGTAGTACTTAGAGCATTCCAGATAGTACTGATATCTTGAAATGTTCAAATTACATTTAACCACCGAATTTTGTTTTCAACCACCACATTCTATTGGTAACATCAACCCTTTCCTGTCCCAGGTGCCGCCTCTCTCGTCCTCTACTACCGCTTCCTCCATCCCAAGTCAACAGAGATCTCCCAGGGCTCGAACCACAACCACATGGGCAGCACGTGTATAGAACAGGGGGAGTCCTCCTTCTCTCTCGGGGACAAAAGCCTGCCAGCTGCCTCCATTCAAAACCACGGCAGCTTCTCCCTCTCAGGCGTGGCTGGTACTCTGCTGGAGCACCCGGGAACCTGCGGCGGCCAGCCGAACAGCTCCTGCCAGTGCTACCACCACCACTGGCTCTTGATCCGCCTCGCCCTCAAGACGGGAGACATGGGGAAGATCAACAGGGCGTACGGGGCCGGCGGAGCGGCGACCATACTGGACTTGGAGGAGTACAACCAGGGGTTCAAGAGCAACGAGGGCATCACCATCACAGCAGGGGGCAGCTGCGAGGGCGTCTCCACCTCCGAGTCTCAGGGGAAAGGCCTGGCGCCGCTCTCCGACTGCAAGGACGAGTTCCAGAGCATGAGCGAGCCCTCGTCCATCGATCAACCCGAGGAAGAGTTCGACAGCCTGGAGATGGAGAGCCCGATGGAGTCGCCCTCGTCCGATTATAAACGCAGCTCGCCAGAGGGCAAATCTGTGTTTGGAGACAGCCCGGAGCCATATTTCTGCCCCACGGAGTCCAGCTCCACCCTGTACTTCAGTGCAGACCCTCAGTCCCCCAGCAGCGGCAGTAACCCCCACTTGGACCGGGACACGGGAGGTCGGGAACATGGCGTTCGCCTCAACTCCATCCCCAGCGACCCAGCCCTTCACAGAGACGTGCGCGGGCTCATGGGCCGGGTCGGGCCGCGATGCACTTCCACTCCCAAACTGGACTCGGGAGTGCTGGACTCTCCCTCCAGTGTCCCCCACCTCACGGGTCCGAGGAGGCAGCTGATCATGTCCAGGAGGGACGAGGACGAAACCTTCTAGAATCAGGGAACTCAAGCTTTTTTTTTTGGAAGGCTGCTTTTTCATCTTCCTAGTGTTGTAGAGTGAAAAGGCTGGCAACATTTCACCTCTGTATGCCTATATCTTTAGTACACTGTGGGCTCGGTATATGCAATAACAACTTTTGGGATAACGCTAAGCTAGCCCGCACTCGTGAAACCGTTAAACTATTTTCTAAAAGCATTGCTTTGCCCAAATTGCCGGACGCACAGCGGTGAGACCATCGGCAGCGTTTTCCTCCAACATGAAGGAGACAACCCGAGAGCTGATTGGCCTCATGGGTGGTGTATAGAGCTCAGACACCTTCTATATGACGTGAAGTAACGTTTTATTCATTCAGCCATAGCAGCAGTAAATGTAAAGCTCCACAAAAAGTATGTTACCGTGCAGCAGAAGGAGCACTGGTTCTGCCAGGTTGTAATTATTAAGCCATGGGTTATATCAACGGCAGTAGAAAGATGCAGCTGCTTTATGATCTCAGGCAGCTGATGGTCTTTAGAGTACACACAGAAGCTGCTGTTTAATCCCAGTTAATAACCAGCAGTTACCAGAGAAGTTATTCCTCCATCAAAAGGGGGCGAGGGGTATCTGACCTTTTGAATATTACCCATCTCAGCATCGGCCAGAGTTCTGTCGGCTTATTAAAAGCACAAGTATCTTCAGTATCATATGTCTATTGATGTGAATTCCATGTTATTCCCCCCCCCCAAATGAAAATATACTGTGTTTTGTTTTGGATAGTCGTGTTGACTGGCATTGTTTTGAGCAGCAGGGCTAGTACCTATCAGAACTGTGTCTTGATGTTTTAACTTCATTTACATGTTGACCATGTATTTGCTGAATTGTTTTGGGGGATTTTGCTTTATGTTGTGGGCTGGGGGGGGGGGGGGGGAAGTAAAAATGTCTCAGGCATTAACTTTAAAATCAAACGTATATTGAGTGATAACAATATGTAAAATAGATGCTTATGAGGCACCTGTAGTGACTTTTTTTTTATGTGGACGCTATTTCCAGGGGACAAATGCATTTGTGCTCATTGCTGTTAAAAAGGGATGAAATCCACCGAGCAGTGAAATGATGCTGGGTGTTTCTTCTTGTGCCCGTGTGACTGCCGACATGACATTTTGAACTGTGAAGTGCAAAGGCCACTGGTGGCTTTAAATAAGCAATAAATAACCTATGTAGTGGGATGACTGGAATACAAGTGTTTGGTATTATTAGTTTTGTTATTGTTTTGTTGATATTTAAGTCAATTCAAATAAATTTAACTCAATTTTTCAAATAAATTGAATTCAATGCTCGGGCCCTAATAATACAAAAAAACTCTCAGCTACTCACAGTGAGTTACAGCAAAATAGATCTTGAAAATAAAAACAAAAACAGGACTGAAACATTAAAAATTATAATACAAGAATAACACAGGTAGAGAAAGAAAATAAAAAAATAGATTTTCAGACGGAAGTATATAAATATTGTTGGTATATGGAGCTTTTGACAATCAAAACGCAGAAACTATACTGGATGGATTGCTTGTGTCTCTCTCTCTCTTATGTGGTTTAGAGTGAAATCACAGATTATTCGATGACACCTTGACCGTGCAGCGACCGTCAGTCGCACCAACTCAAGTTCTATGTGAGCATCTGATTATCAGCATTCACAGATGAGACTGAAATAGCAACATCATGACCGTCGTCACGTTGAGTGAACGTGGGATGGGCAGAGCCTGTGTGGTCCAGACAGGATCCAGGCTTCACATCTTATCTCCAGCCTGCATGTTCAAACATCCTGGAGGCTCACAGAACAACCACGAAGCATGTAAGAGCTCTTTTTCTCATTTCTTTGAAGATCTTGGCAATTTTATCTTTATTTATTCTCCATTTAGCTCACTAGCTTTTTACAGTTTTTCCTCTAAATTGCTCCTTTATGTCTGTAGCCCTTAACAAGTCAGGCGGCTTTTTGCTTTAGTGAAGAACTGGATCTTTTGCTTTATGTTAGGGTTACACATTACTTTTGCATATATTGAACAAATATAGCCTCTCATTTGAACTATTCTTTAAATTTTTCTGTGTTCGAAATGAAAACATCCTTTCTGATGTCAAGCTATGGGTAAATATTTACACCTCAGTATTTACTTCTCAGAAAAAGGACGGTTTCCTCTTAACACCGGCCTCCTCCGAGCAACTTCTGTTTTGTGAAGATACTGGAGGGTGGTGAGGTCATCCTTCACACTCCTTATCTTCACACACATTTAAAGGGTAAGTGCTCTTTAACATGCTCTCAAAGAGATTCTCTAACATGCTCTTTAACATGTTTTTAAATATTTGGATTACATCAAATTAAGCTGTGACTGAAATATATTAGAGAATATTATATATTAGTGCTTTTATGGAATGTTATGACTTATAGATTCTATTTTAAAAGGATGTGGGCTGTTTATGTCATATTATTTATTGAACATCAATATTTTAGAAATGAGCCTCTTTTAATTCCCATTGGCTTAACACAAATATATAAGAATACAAGTACATACCTATACAAGTTTATTTGCAACACCTTTCATTTTTTAAGTGCAATCATGGAATGATTTCTTCTTAACACAACTTTACTATTATTTATTCTTGACTAAAATCTAAATTTACACGTTTCAAACATTTCCATTGGCTACTATCAGAGGCATATTTCTTTAATTCCCATCAAACATAGCCTTTTTTTTTTAACAGCAGAGCATGTTTCTGACAGGCAAACAAACCTCTCACACACACACATAAATAAATAAACACTTAGTTAAGGTATTAGTAAAGGTGTTATAAAGGTATTATACAGGTTTATTTGCATTCAAAAAAGGTTATATTTGATGTAGTGAAGAAGAAGAGAGAGAGAGAGAGAGAGAGAGAGAGAGAGAGAGAGAGAGAGAGAGAGAGAGAGAGAGACAGAGAGAGAGAGTTGGAGGTTATACCCATGCGTGTGTGCATGTGAGAGACAAGGCCGCCCACATCCGACTCCAGGAGGACGGGGTTAATCTGCCTGCTCAGACAGCGTCAATAGGTTTGGGAGGAGGGACGCAGCACGTAATCTGATGTCCCGCCTGCCGCTCACCCAGGGCCAGCAATGGTCTGGACTGGGAAGGGTGAGCTGCTTTAACTGGATTACAGGAGAATACGTCAGTGAAAGGGCACCTGGACACAGATACACACATATATATACCCATGTACACACAGGTGCACAAGTGAAAGAGTCAGAGGTGCGTTTTTCCCCCAGTGCAAGAAGCTTGAACTCTTTACTCACTGAGAAAAGGCCTCAGAGCTGCTCTGCATCTCTTTCATTTCTCCAGATCTTTGAATTCTCTTTTCCCTTTAACCTCCTACAGTCATCAGCTGCATCTAACTGATTAATTATCCTTCCAGATCTCTGTTTTGCTGAAGTCTGACTTGAGCACCAGGTGTCTGAGGGCCTGCGACAGAAGAATGATGGAGACCGGCCAAAAGCCAGACCCGGAGGCCGAGGAGCAGGTCCCGGACAACACGGTGGTTGGGAGTGTGGACACGTCCGGGTTCGAGGTGACCGCCGAGCGCCTGGAGCAGCTGATGAAGGGCATGGAGGTGCTGCTGTCGGACGTGGAGCAGCTGCGGGGCGACTGCAGCCACCAGGCCACCGAGCTGATTCGCTCTGCTGTGGACCTGAAGCAGCAGCAGGAGGAGCTGAGGGAGAGCTACTCCCAGCTGTCCCGGGAAATGCAGGAGATCACGGACACACTGGAAAGCCTGTTCGAAACCGAGAGCACCTTTGAAGCAGAGGAGAAGCAAGAAGAGGAGAAGCCAACAGAGGAGAAGCAAGAAGAGGAGAAGCAAGAAGAGGAGAAGCAAACAGAGGAGCTGAACCAGCAGCTCTGAGGGACTGGGGCGGACTGACAGACTTATTGATGGGTGGTGGTTTTCGATCGGGGTGTGTGCGTGAACATTTGGAAGGAGTGAGTTTCGGAGGTGGTGTGTTACCCAGAGGTTTTTATGGATTTGAATGAGACTTTTTAATGGAATTATATAAACATGTGAAATTGTCTGCCAACCACGCTCAACAAGTCTGTATTACTTTGCTTAATAGTAGTAACTTAACACACCACAACACCTCAAAATAACAATATTGATAACATTATGTCAAGTCATGATAAAATGAATAAATATATTAGGATATATATTTCAAGTTTAGTGTTTGTTAAGTTGATTGTATTTATTTTATCAGTAGTTTAAAATTAATTAAAAAAGATAAATGTTGGGTTAAAAAAAAACTCAAAACCAGTTTAAAAAAACAGATTGAAGCACGTTACAACTGGTCAGAATCCCCATTTTTATTGGATGAAGTTAAATCTTCCCCTTTTGGCATTGGTTTAATAAAACTAAAACTTTATGAGCTTAAGAAAGGTTTGATTTGTGGCATTGCTTTCAAACTAGATGACTGTGCAGCTGTCTGTAACACAGGGTGATGATGAGACTGTGTAAACTTCGTGTCAACAAATCATTTACTTGTCATCAGTTTTATTTCCTGCACCTCACACAAACACACACGTAGTGATTTTCACCCGGGCATTCTGCATTCATAACGACTAAAGTATATATTATCCTCTCGTCTGCCTTCTGGCAAAGCAATGTTTCTTTCCACTGATTCCCGCTGGTACATCTTCCATATTTCCTTCCCGTGCTCAATTGTGGTTTCTCACTTAAAATAAATCTAAATGCAGCCTTTGGGCGATGTTCACCTCCCACCAGCACAGGATCTGTGTTTAGTGTTTATGAGACGTGCAAAGGGGAAAATCAGTTGAGAACATTCAGTGGACGACAGTGTGAGCAAAAGAAACAATCTATCTTTCATCCTTGATCACATTTCAATGGATTTCTTATTTGATAACCTTCTGAGAAATTATTGCTTTCATCCTTTAAATTCATGTACGAAACCATTCAATTCTCTGTGCTCTTCTTCTTCTTTAATTTTTACACTAGGACAGAAAAATAAAGAGTCGAATCAAAACTTCTAAAACTAAATAAATTCCCAGCCCGAGGGTCTTGGCTTGAGACATTCTGTTCCACTGAGGAAATAACAGCTTATTTTCATCTCATCAAAAGAGAAGTCAAAACCCTTTTGGAAGTTTCCCTTCTGTGGTTGAAACCTGACACGTTCTGGGGCTGCAGCGTGTGGGAGCTGAGTGGAGGTGAAGATATAAAACTGGGTGTCATTCGGTTCCCTTCACTCCTGAGGTGCACATCCTTCTGGACGACTGGTCGACCAGCTGGGAATTCACTTTGAGACGGTAAGAAAGATTATAATTCATTCTGATTTATTAACAGCAGGTTTTAACAATGCAGGTTAAACACTTTTAATGCACGTCTTAAAAATTAAGAGAAGAGTAACCACTGGTATCAAGCATGATCTGATGCACATACATGGAGGAATTGCACATGTGTGATTCATATATAATATTTCTTGCTCTGAAAGTTGAGTTATTTAGTTTCCATACATCTCATCAGTTCTGCAGTGGAACCTGGTGAACATGAAGATGCTGTTAATCCTTGGTCTCCTGCAGCTGCTGGCTGAGCCTGCCTTCACCGTGAGTTTTTCATTTCTTCTGCTGACATTATTAATAATATTATATAATTTGCATGTACATGTCAGTGCTTAAGAATGGAAATGGCAAAGAACGCAAAGTACAGTACGTCCAGAAATCTCAACCTAAAAATACCAAGTGTTTGAGTGAAAGTATTGATGCTGTTTGTGTGTCGAAGATGTTATTCAAAGTGTAGGCGGTGGTTTGTGGCTGAATGTTCCAGCTTCTATTTCGGTGTCTCCAGCATGCTCTTAGTATGTGCTTGTGGTTCAGGGCTGGCTGTGAAATGATGTGTGAGAGCTCAGTGTGGTCCACCAGCCAAGCGAGTGGGAGTTTCACTGTGTGTTTTTCAGGTGGCGCTGCCGACCCATGACTCCTGGGGAGAGTTCGGAGCCTACGGGCCCTGCAGCCGCACCTGTGGCACAGGAGTCACCATGAGAACCAGGAAATGCATCACATCCAGGTAGGACATGGAGTTAAAGAGCCAGAATGGGATGATGGTCTCATGATCTGATATGAAATAGGCTGAAAGTAACACAATACTTTTTGTTTTATATATATGCAATACCAAGGAATACAAATGTTAATAGGATTCTTTTCTCTCTCTCTTGCAGAACAGACGGAGGACATAACTGCCTGGGATCATCCAAATCCTTCCGAACCTGCAACACACGAGTACTTATCCCTAAACTCGTTTTCATTTATCTTATTGATAAATGACATCAACCAACAACCTGCACTAATATATCATACACCAGTAATCCAACATGTTGTGTGGTTGTAGGAATGTCCGGCCGGGTCCAGGAACTTCAGGGAGGAGCAGTGCTCCCAGTTCGACCGAGGGGACTTCCAGGGCAAACCCCGCACATGGGTCCCTTACTATGGAGGTTGAAGACCTGTTATTACACTGAACAGTCACATTATCTAAATCTATATGACATTGACATTTGGTTCTGAGCAGGACAAACTACTTACAAAAAAATATCTGATAGAGGTTTTTATAATGACTAAATCTTTAATGTTCTAGCATCCAATGCATGTGAGCTGAACTGTGTCCCCAGAGGAGAGAACTTCTTCTATCGACACAGACCTGCAGTGGTGGATGGGACACCTTGTTACGTGGGCCGCACGGACATCTGTGTGGACGGCTCCTGCAGGGTGAGAGCAAAACGGAGATTCAAAGGTCAAATGTCAAGGTCATGGAGCACGCTATGAACCAAGATGAACTGATTCGATTTCAATAACCTCAAGACTGTCACCTCTACACAACTATGAATGTTTTCTTCTTCTGCTCATTCACTTCATTTATCATTGAGTTGGTTTTCTGCAGACACAATCACAATCATGCTTCTTCTTTCAGGTACTGAACCATGGAGAGTTCATGGGCTTGGATGAGGACGTTAACTCTGTGCACTCGGCTGCTCCTGTCGCTGTGGCTCCTCATCCAAGTGAGACGCTCACGTACATCTACAAAACCGGCGTCTACGGTGAGTGCTCGGCCTCCTGCGGCGGAGGCATGCAGTACCGCAGCGTGGAGTGCTGGGTTCAGGACCCGGTGAACCCCCGTATGGTGGATGCGACCCACTGCATCACCCAAAACCTGCAGAGGCCTCAGTGTCAGCAGGCCTGCAACATGCAATCATGTTCTGCTGAGTACAGTGTCTCCAGCTTCAGTGTGGTTTGTACAATTTTTACATTTTGTTGATCAAGCCCATTATTCATGTTGATGCCCTTGATTTGTGATGATTCAAGATTTTTAATATATTGTTGCATATGATGGTCAGTGTTCAGTCACCTGTGGGGAAGGCCAGCAGACAAGGGAGGTGAACTGTGTGGGACCAAGAGGTGAACATCTGGGCGATCACTCCTGTAGTGGACTGGCTCGACCTGCCTCTACCCAGACCTGCCGCAGACCTGCCTGCCACACTCGCATCACCTGGCACGTGACTGACTACGGCCTGGTACGTAAAGACAAACAGTGTTTTCTACAACAAAGAAAGCTTTTAAATATCCTCATGCTTCCTCTGCCTCTCTTGTCTTGTGTCTGCAGTGCACTCGGAGCTGTGGTGGGGGTGTGAGGGACAGGAGGGTCGGCTGTTTCGATACAGATTTGAACCCGTACCCCGGAGCCCGGTGTGGATCAGTGAGCAGGCCTGTCTCTGTGGAGGCGTGCAACTCACAGTCGTGCCCTGGGACACAATGTAAGTCAAATCTGAACTGTGCTAGTTTGATTATTTATGTTTGTTTGTTGTTATTTAATGCAGTTTTTGTCTTTAGTGGTCCCAAGTGTGCAGGATCCCAGGAGACATGAAAGCACCATGAGAGGATTTGTTCCCCATGTTCCATCAGGAGACCCCTCAGGTATGAAGCCGAGGATGAAGCTTTATTCTCTGTCTTTGCGTGTTTGAACGTGCATTTAATCTACATGTGTATAAACTTATGTTTATGATCTGCCAAGAATTTTCTGAGTGAATGTGCAACCGGTTATTTAAGATTAGTCATCACTTTAAAACATATTATTTTGGAATGAATGCCTCCTTGGGCAAGTAAAAAATAAAACTGTCTTCACACCATTGTACCTGTTGAGACCCTGAAGGCTCTGTTTTCTCTTATTCACACACACAAAGCCCAAACTGTCTCTGTACTACCTCATTATTCACGACCATATTTAGATGATGAAATACATGATACAGCCATGACCTTAACTGTCGCTACATATTTTAGGAGGTAGTAAAGACATGACACCATAGAAGATAACTGAAACCACTAAATCATGTCACAGATGGATCTGAATGAACATATAAAACATGTCATGGACATGTACTGATCCGTAGCAGTATGTTTTACCACGTCTTTGTGTTGACTTGCTTTAGCTACTGGATCTCAAACAATCACTACCTACGAACTCAACCCGTCCGTGGTCGGCCCTCACTGTGCTCAGTCCTCTTATGGCTGCTGTCCTGATGGCCACACCTCTGCCACCGGACCTAGGAACCAGGGCTGCACCCAGGATGACTGTGTTCGCACCAGGTAATAATAACCAACATGTGACAAAAATGTAATTGATAAACGGATGGAATAAAGAGTTCTGATTTAGAATACAAATATCTTCTTTAGGTATGGCTGTTGTTTGGATGGGGTGACTCGAGCTCAAGGATTTGGAAGAGCTGGATGCCCTGAGTACCAGACAGCTGTGGTATGAATCACAACTGTTCCTCATCTTGTTTGAATAAACGTATTAAAAATGTTGAATAATGCAAATTTATTGAAAGGCCGCTCCACTGATTTTTTATAACAAAACTAAATCACATGAGTTGAACTGGGCATCTACAGTCTCTTTACCTGTTATCAGTTTGCTTGTAGTGTCAATTAACTAACAGCAACAGCTTCCTTAAAGGTTTCTTCCCACCTTGTTCAGGATCGCCCACTAGCACCTCCTGCCGCTCCGTCCCCTGGGAACCTGTGCTCCCTGCCTCGAGATGAGGGGATCTGTGACACCTGGATGGTTCGGTTCTACTATGACTCAGGCAGCAGTAAATGCACTGAGTTCTGGTACGGAGGCTGTCAGGGTAATGCCAACAACTTTGTGTCCCTGGAGGCGTGCCAGAGAGAGTGCGGGCAGGTGTTAGCGGCCGCCCCGAGGAGAGCTCCATAACCATGTACACATCTGATACCTCCAGCACGCTTAGGATGACTAGATTGTCCTAGTTATGAAACAATTTGTATACGTATATACTATATATTTACTAAGCCACACATGAATATGTACTGTGAAACTTCAACCACATCCCTCATTTAATTTAAACATTAGAAAAACTTTTTACTTTTCTTTTTTTAAATGATCTAGATACACTGACACTATAACAGATACAATCACAGCTGCTGAGCCTGAATTTATTTTATAATTTTATTTTTGGCTTTTTGTTTGTAACTTTCATTTGTGTTTTCCTTAAATCTTTCAGAGTAAAATAGAACTGTGTCAGGATGAAAGTAAAATCATGAATCTAATCAATAAATTTGCAGATGTGAAAAAGGTTGGCGTGTTTTATCTGTGTCTCTAATTTTTTTTTGCAATGTTTCAAAAAGTGCACTTTACTTGGTTTGGACCCTCTTGAATTTTAAAATAAAACTCAACTATAAAATGGTGTACAATTCTTGGAGATTCTCCCTTTTACCATGTATAACCTCACCCTTTTTCTGAAAAAGACTAAATGATTCCTAGACACAATGAATAAGATTCATCCAGCAGCGTTCCTACTGGACGCTTTATTTTGAAACCAGAACTTTATTTTGAAGGCTCTTCACTCTACAACCGGAAGCAGACCTATTTCATTTCCCGTGAATATTTCTGCACAAACAGCTGCATCGCACGGGGGATTGTGAAGCAACAAACTGCGAATTTCGTGCAGTTTTCCATCTCGAATCACTAGAAACAGTCTCCGGTCAATACAAACATGGTGAGTTGGTTCTGTTTGACGATTAAATAGCAGAAAAAAACCCCGTAGTAGCGACGTTAGCTGCTTTTAAAACCGGCGCAGCTAAGCTAACAAGCTCCGATGCTAATGTCCACTCCTCCGTCAAACATGGGGTTTCTCCCATTTGTTCGTCCACTATTATCACCAGGTTTCAACATTAGTCCCGAATGAACGGGTCCGTGTCTGTAGAGTCTGAAAATGAATGAAGTTTGTGGGATATTTATGAATTTTCATTCACTTACGTTGCGTTTCAGTGTTGCTATACAACTAGCGTTTACCTCCTGGTGGAAAATCTGTGTGTTGGAGGCACAAAAACTCAGCATCGACTGCACATCTCTTTGAGTTTGAACTGTCAAAGATGTGTTTCATGATTGTGTGAATTAAACGTTGTCAATTGTTTTTACAGTCGCACACAATTTTGCTCGTCCAGCCCACAAAGAGACCAGAGGGCCGCACATACGCTGACTATGAGTCAGTGAATGAATGTATGGAAGGTGAGTCCGCAGATGCTTTAAAGTGCTTTTCTTTCCTCAATCTCTTTGCTTTTGTGTCATTACATTTGGTTCAATCTGTTATTTAATATTCCTCATTTAGCTTTAAGCAGAGTAATGTCATACTGTCACATCTGAGGTACTAGTAATAATAACCTATGTATATGGCACCTTTCAAAACACAGTTACAAGGTGCTTTACAGGTTAAAAGGAAAATTTAAGGCAAACAGTTAAGAAGCAAATAATAAACAATTTAAAAGCTAATTTGGAGATCACACAACAGACCACAGATGCAGAAATGGAAAATGTCACTGGTGAGAAAACAGCAAGAACAAGTTTAAATAAAACATTCTAAAATGTTTTGAATAGATGAGAGGTTCAAAACTAGAAGAAAGCCGGTCAATACAAATGTGTCTTTAAGACAGATTTGAAAGATGATCAGGAGTTTGTCAGAAGGATCTCCTCAGCCAAAGGGTGTGAGTCCTGACCGAAGGGCCCCGTCTCCTTTGGGCCTCAGGCTCATTCAGTATCATACAAATGCTTCAAACATAACATTTTACATAATATTTCACATTTGGGATGTGTAGCAACCTAGATGCATTCTAATACTTCTGATATTAGATGACAAGGGTAAGTGTATTACATTAAGTGTGTGTGGCGAGAATTAAAATGCCTCATGGATTTTGTTTAAATATTAAAACATGGTTTTGAATAAAATTTTATCTGTGTGAACCTAGTGTCAATTTATTCTCCTTACTCTCCGCTGTTTGCCATTATGTTTTGATGCACACTGTTGGGAACGTTTTTTGAATCTGTTCCCTTTTGTTCTGCACCCCTCATCCAGGTGTGTGCAAAATGTATGAAGAGCATCTGAAGAGGATGAATCCAAACAGTCCATCGATCACTTATGACATCAGTCAGCTGTTTGACTTTATCGACGACTTGGCCGATCTTAGCTGTCTTGTGTAAGTTGACTCTTTTCGGTGTTTCGCCAGTATTTGGATCAACACCATGTCTGCATTGGGTGTGTTGATCACTTCCAGTAAACAAATTGTTTCAAATTTCCAAACAGGTACAGAGCTGACACCCAGACATACCAACCATACAACAAAGACTGGATCAAGGAGAAGATTTATGTCCTGCTGCGACGTCAGGCTCAGCAGGCGGCAAAGTAAAGGCGTCAGTGACAGGTTGTCCTGCTTCACACACCTGGAAGGAGTTTACACTGCACTACATTTCCACAGCATCTTATAGATCTGTGTATATGGACAACATTGTGAGTTTGATAAGGGGTGGGTTTTCACGTTCAACTATACATTGGAAAAGGTTCTGGTTTAAAAAAAATGGAGTAATTTGGGCTTTATATGAAATGGAGTCGTGCCCGGCAGCATACCGATGTCTGTTACATCAAGAGGATAGAGGTGTTGATGGATGCAGGTAGGAGTGGGCGATCTAACGATTTATATCATGATCCATCTTAAGATGTTGATGTACTCTTGCTCTACCCTTACAACATTGATCCATGCAATGTTTACAAACCAACGGCTACGAGATGGCTCTACTATTATATCACGTACGGTCCCATTCATTAACTGTTTTCACGTATGCTAGCAAATGGCTGGACATTTGTAGTGTGGCAGTAGATCACATACACACAAACATCTGTAAACTTTGACAGGCAACAGTGGGGTCTTCTGGAGGTAATGCAACAATATTGATTCAACCAACTTTAAAGGAAGAAAAGGAACATGTCAATAGTTTACAACCCCACTTAACAAGTTCCTGAAAGAGACGGTTATCACAGAACAAACCATCATGCATTGTGATCTTGTGTCAAAAATGAAATTCATGATATGATTATTCGGAAGATCGCCAACTTCTATCTGCCACCACTAACTTATTGATGGAGAGGGATCCCTGACTGGAGAAGTGCTCCACAGGCTAGAGGGGCGGAAAAACTTTGTGATCATCAAATGTTAGTAGTGAGATTTCAGTTTTACTTATTACTTATATGACATGTTTTTTTTGTTTTTTAATATACACCCTTTCTGGGCAGTTGAATTTTGAACATGAAGTGAATTTTTTATGCAGGTGATGTTTTTAACCAGTACCTGTCCACATGCTATTAATTTAACTGATCACAGACTGTTTTTTGTCTTCCATATTTCTTGTTATTACCATAGCCTATGATCATTTTGTAAAATGCTTTTGTTTGGTTTTGCATAGATCTCAACTACCCCTGCTGTTGTTGTTTAAGTTTGATTCAAATAAAATAAACTATTGTTTTCTGACCAGTGTCTTCCACCATTTTCCTGTTTAAAACCCAGATTGTATGTGCTTGTGCATTAGATGTGAATGCACGTATATGTAAAACAGTTTGTTGTGTATTGTGTATCATGCACACGAAGACAGGATGGTACGTTTTACTAAATTTATAGTTTTGAAGAATGTTGGATGTTGCAGGAGCCAGAAATCGAGATGCGGTGTGTTACTATCTCTTTAAATGTGGCGGGCTGCCCTGTTGTTGCTGTGCTGGAAACCCCGTACTGACTGTGAAGGGACCCAAGATGGCTGACTACTCACGGGGGGGGAACAGCTAGCAATTATCTGAGCCGTCGGGAATGAATGGCAAATAGCGCTGTAATGTCGGGCGTAACCTCGGAGTAACCGCACGGCAGCACGTTGTTGGCTCGCACGATTGATTGGAATGCACGGATACCGGTATGGAGAGGGTGGTCTCTCCGCGGCCCCGAGCCAGAACATGGCGGAACACTTGGGGCAGAAATAGCGGCTAACGGCTAGCTAGCTAGCTTGGACGTATTATTCAGAACACAATTGGGGGGTGGGGGAACAGCGGCGCGGGTAGTGAACACGGTGTCCGCGGGTGTGAAGTAATGTTACCGGTGCGCAGCTCTGCTCGTTCGGGCTTTGTGTTGTTGTTTTGAGCGTCGGGACATGTGGAGCGTAGGCAGCTAGCGCGCCAGCTAACTCGGTAGTCGTGCTAGCTAGCGCACCCTAGCTAACGTTGCCCTCCAGCGTACAGACTGTACTAACGGGCAGGCTGGGTGCTTTGGGGACCAGCGGCCGTTAGAGCGGCGGTTATTGTGAATACCGCTCCCTCGGCGGTGTGTTGGTGGTGGGGGGGTTGTACTGGCTGACAGCCGTTGCTTTGACTATTAACACGTTAGCAGTCGTTAGTTAACGAGTCGGTCGTTAGCTCGCTGCAAACGTCCGTGAGTCTCCTGAGCGAGACAAGTTTACAACGGCCCGAGAGGGGGGGGAACAGAAAATAAACATATCGTAGTTGTGACCGGGGGACGTTTCCTGGTTCCTCGTCCCGGACTTTGGAATACGCTCGGGCTAGTTGAGCCCTCGAGCGGACGTTGTAGAGGTGAACGGGGGGGTAGGAAAGTGAAGTTGTGGTGTTACTAGGCGAGGCGGACACCCTGTGAGACAAAGCCGAGAAGGAAGGTCCGGGAGGGGGATACCGGCCACCACCACCAACACCACCTGCCAGGATGACGGACACTCGCCGACGAGTCAAAGTCTACACCCTCAACGAGGACAGGCAGTGGGATGACCGCGGTACCGGACACGTCTCCTCGGCTTATGTGGAGCGATTGAAAGGCACATCCCTGCTGGTGCGAGCAGAGAGCGATGGTACGTGACCAGCCCGGCGTGTGTCAGTCAAGCAGCTGTAGTTGTGGGTTATTATGTCAACAACAACTTCCACATGTAGTCCTCAGTTGTAACCACTTATGCAACCCTCCTTTGTATGCAGCACACACCACAACCCGTCCTCCTCGTTTAAGCCCTGTTCACAATAACCCTTATAATCTCTTTTTCAACCTGACAGGTTCCCTACTGCTGGAGTCCAAAATCAACCCAAACACAGCTTACCAGAAACAGCAGGTAAATGTTGTGTGTTGTGTTGTCAAAGGCGCAGCGTGTGTAAGATGTGGATTTCCCTTCTCTGATTGTAAAGTGTCTTTGTTTATCCGCTTCTTAAGGACACGTTGATAGTGTGGTCAGAGGCAGAGAATTACGATCTGGCGCTCAGCTTCCAAGAGAAGGCTGGCTGTGATGAAATCTGGGAGAAAATATGCCAGGTAAGTGCCCTGCTCTGTGCGTGGGTGTGTGTTTGTCTGCTCCATCTGCGTGTGCATTTAATATTATATGTGGTGGGTGGTTGTGTTGCTAGTGTCTGCAACTGCAGTACTTACGTTCTCTGTTTGTCTCGGCGCTCAGGTGCAGGGGAAAGACCCATCAGTGGACATCACCCAGGATGTAGTGGACGAGTCTGAGGAGGAGCGCTTCGATGACATGTCGTCGCCGGGTCTAGAGTTGCCCCCATGTGAACTGAACCGCTTGGAGGACCTCGCCGAGATGGTGGCCTCCTCGCTCCCATCGCCGCTGCGGCGCGAGAAACTGGCCCTCGCCGTGGAGAACGAGGGCTACATTCGCAAAATCCTGGAACTGTTCCGCGTGTGTGAGGATTTAGAGAATCGAGAGGGACTGCACCACCTCTACGAAATCATAAAAGGCATCTTCCTGCTCAATCGCACGGCACTCTTTGAGGTTATGTTCTCTGAAGAGTGCATCATGGACGTCATTGGCTGTCTGGAGTTTGACCCGGCGCTCCCGCAGCCACGGCGGCATCGAGAGTTTCTCACTAAGACAGCTCGCTTTAAGGAGGTGATCCCCATCTCTGATCCCGAACTACGTCAGAAAATACACCAGACATATCGGGTGCAGTATATTCAGGACATGGTGCTGCCCACGCCCTCTGTATTTGAGGAAAACATGCTGTCCACCCTGCACTCCTTCATCTTCTTCAACAAGGTGGAGATTGTGGGCATGCTACAGGTGAGAGAGGCAGACATTACATGTGTTGCCAGTGAAATGTATTTGTCACCAGTGTTTTTACTTAGTTGTGTGTATGCACCACATTTTAACCTAAACATCTTTACTAAAAGCAAAGAGATGTGATACACATTTATATTACCTCAATACTAAGAACCTTTCCAGACAATCCTGTCATAACATCGGAATGCACACATAATAGAATATCATTTGAAAACAGTGTTTATGCACTGATAACTGTAAATTACAGTAATTGTAGGATTGTACAAACGTTTTATTTTTGGCTGATTGTGCTTTAACCAGTCTGAGTTTGTCTGCTAGTCTTTTATGGTCATGTGACCTTTGTGTTTTTGTACTGTGTCAACTCAGCAGTGTTTATGTATGGCCGTCTCCATAGAGATGGAGAAGTGTTGTGTAAATCAGTTATGCTGTGGTAGAGGAAACTGGCACGCTGTTGACTCTGGTACACTGGGCTATCTGAAGTTGTAAAGTCAAACAGAAACTGATACAGACCTTCCTCACCAAGAAGCTGCAGTTTTAATAAGCCAAAATTAACTATTTAAAATATCATAAATATCCCTGATATAATATCAGTTTTCAGTTCAAAGCATTTAAAGTACATAATCTATCATCTATATACAGCACATTTTCTAAATGTAAACTGCAGTAGTTTAGACTTAACGGTAAATAAATGTGTGTTTTATTTCTGGATGTATATTGAATGTAAAAGTTGTTTATAACAACAAATTATGTTACTGGTACTATAATTGTGCTTTTAAGTCAGTTTTGTGTAAATATGGTGAGTGCTTCTTTTGTTTCCTGATTATTTAGAACTTACTTTGCTGTAATGAGTTTGGTTGAGAGTACCACTAGCCATAGAACAATAACCTTTTTTATTTAAAAATGCATCCCAACTTGAAACTCAACTCCTCTTTTGTTTTGCTGCCAGGACGATGAGAAGTTTCTGACAGACCTCTTTGCACAGCTAACAGATGAGGCTACTGATGACGACAAAAGACACGAGCTGGTACGCCACGTCCTGACCGATTACCTGTCAAGTTATAATGATGTTTCTCCTTGTCCTTTTAATTCATGGAGCCTTGTTTGTTTGTCTTACAGGTGAACTTCCTTAAAGAATTCTGTGCATTCTCACAAACGTTACAACCTCAAAACAGAGACGCCTTCTTCAAGACATTGTCAAACATGGGCATTTTACCTGCACTAGAGGTCATACTGGTGAGTGCACTCTCAAAATTGGAATGATGTTTGTTGTGTAGTGCTTCGACATTGGTGTTGTTACCTTTTGATGCCTTTATGCATTTATGAAAGTTAAAGCTAAAAGATGAGAGGTTTTGCCAGTATGTATTTAAAACTGCATCTGTTCCATACAAGCTATATTGTTGCCAGGGGCTGTGCACAGAAAAAAAAAAAAACCTGCGGGGGAAGTGAAATCAGACTCTGTGGTATTTTATTCAACTGTGTTGTGACTAAAGAGCCAGTTATGTGATTTGCATATTTTTGTGTGCAGCTCTTGTTTTGCGTTAAAGGGCATTTCTGTTTCAGCTTTAAACATGACATAGCATTTTTTCTATAGCAAGTCGAGGAAACTCATAAAACAAACCAAATATTAGTTTTGTCTTTATAGGATTAAACCTTAAAGCTTGCCATACATCAGGCATGTATAAGTTCTATAAGTAATTGCAGGGTGACATGACATTTGAAAACACATTTGCCATGCACATGCTATTTGTCGTCTTTGAGCTGTTAGTGTGTTTTTAGTATTCACCATGTTTCATTCAAAGATCTTTCATATTACTGATCACAGATCAGCAGAATTCACTCTCGAATTCAGGTGTGGACAGATTGTGTCACATGCTGAACACCACAATGGTCGACTTTATTCACAGCTTATTCAGTCTTGATTTATAGTTTCCACAAACACAACAGTGCCAACAAGTTGTTAAAAAACCCAAACACATTAATCGATTACAAGGGTTTTTATTTGGACATTTCCAGTCACAGTTTTGCTTTTAAGCCGAAATCTTCAATGGGTAAAACATCTAAACAAACTAAGCGCCTAATAGTAAGTAGATGATTGACGCATATTTAGTTGTGTGTGTGTACCTGCTACATCGAACACGTGTACAAGGTTGGACTTACAAGCATTTGTGAGATAACACCTATTTCTCACTGGTTTTGACTCACTCGTAGACATCAACAAAGAAGAAAGAGTAAATAAACTGATCCAGGGTCCCTCTTTGACAATAGTGTCTGTTCCCATTTTGTTTTGAAAACAGGGGATGGATGATGTTCAGGTGCGTGGGGCGGCCACAGATATCTTCTCTTATCTGGTGGAGTACAACCCCTCCATGGTACGAGAGTTCGTCATGCAGGAATCTCAGCAGAATGATGATGTAAGTACATGAACAAAATTAGACGGGCATCTTCTCCAGCCTTTTAGCATAGTGTCATCATGCATTCCAGTGTTTTGATATTGACCAATGAGCATGATATGCATTCAGGATAAAGAGGTGTTCTGTCACTAATGAGGATTTGTTGCCCCATCAGGACATCCTGTTGATCAACCTGATCATTGAACACATGATCTGTGACACAGACCCAGAACTAGGGGGGGCAGTGCAGCTGATGGGCCTACTGAGGACTCTGGTGGACCCAGACAATATGCTGGCTACGGCAAATGTGAGTTTGCATTCTGAATCTATTGGTCCTGTAATTTCAAAATTGACGACGTAGAGAATCCAAGAGTCTCACAGTCGTGTCTATTCATACGAAGTAGAAGAATGGGACCCGAGTCAATAATGTGAATTGACCAAAGTTCAGATACTGTAGTCAAATCAGAATAAAATAAATAAATCCAAACTGGATCATCTACATTTGCTGCGAATCAAGTTTCTCTCTAGTAAATCTAAATGTTTATATCTATCTTTTCTTCTTTTCCCAGAAAACTGAGAAGACAGAGTTCCTGAGCTTCTTCTACAAGCACTGTATGCACGTCCTCTCGGCTCCACTACTGGCCAACACCACGGAGGAAAAACCCAGCAAAGGTATTGAACATCTTTTTGGATACATGTGTGATTTTATTGTTCAAACTTTGTCCACAAATATGTAGTCACCATCTTTCTTTTACGTTCAGACGACTTTCAAACATCCCAGTTGCTGGCGTTGATTCTGGAGCTGTTGACGTTCTGTGTGGAGCATCACACCTATCACATCAAGAACTATATCATCAACAAGGACATTCTCAGGAGGGTTCTGGTGCTCACTGCGTCTCAGCACGCGTTCCTGGCCCTATGTGAGTCCACAGCTTTAACTCTTAGTTCCCAACTCAGACAGACCCACCACTTTAAGAAGTTTGGCGCTCAATATTAAGCTCTATTTCCGTATAACCAGGTGCCCTGCGCTTCATGCGGAGGATCATTGGTCTGAAGGATGAATTCTACAATCGCTACATCATGAGGAACTTCCTTTTTGAGCCCGTCATCAAGGCCTTCCTCAACAATGGATCCCGCTACAATCTCATGAACTCTGCAATCATTGAGATGTTTGAGTATGTCCGTGTGGTGAGTATTGCCCGAGCCTGGCTGTTTCATTTCAATCTTTGCTGAATTATTTTTTCTCTGCCCTAAGCTGGTAATGATTCCAGTGTCCTTTCTGCCAATTTTTCCTTTTAATATATCAGAAAAAGCTTCAAAAGTCAAAGGAAAATCTTTCACACATAAATACCTGACAGCAAATCTGAGATGGGAACATAAGTTATTGTTATTGAAAGTGAAACCTCAGAGCAACAGGAGTTTGCTGTTCACCATCAAACCTTAGCATCGTTACTGCTGCTCCATCAATTCTGCCTTAGTTGTTTTTCCTGTTGTGGATTTTCTTTCCTGTTCTGTTGCTAGATGAGCTACTTGTCAAACCTGTGTGACATAGAACCTTTTAAAGTCGGTCCTTTATTTGTTTCTACGGTTTTCCATTTTATCAAATTATCAGTTATTCTGAATATCAAGCAAGCAGCGGTACATACAATTTTATCTTTGATTAAAATTGCACTCATTCTAAATATGAACTGACAACCTCCTGAAAAGTTATTGATTATGTTTAACTTGTTTGGTTTGATCTCGCCCTCTTTTGCTCATTTCCTCCATCCTTCATTCCTCCTCTGCTCTATACTCTCATCTACCATCGTCTTTTTCATCACTTTCATACTTTTACCCACATTTCCCCTCTCTGCTTTATCACTACACTCGTTCCGCTCTGTCTGTCCCTCTCTCTCTCTCCCATTGCTCCTAGGAGGATGTGAAGTCTCTCACCGCTCATATAGTTGAGAACTACTGGAAAGCTCTGGAAGACGTCGACTATGTCCAGACGTTCAAGGGCCTGAAGCTGCGGTATGAACAGCAGCGAGAGAGACAAGACAACCCCAAACTGGATAGGTGAGAAAACCAAGACTGCAACACGACTACTATTACACTGTCACTGATGATTTAAAGAGGGAGACAATCCTCTGTCTGGTGGTGTGTCTCCATATAAAAGGAAGTAGTAAAGTCAAGTGTCTTCTTTCACAGTCTCAGTTTGATAGTGCAAGTAAGTTAGTGTGGATTTTTATCTTTTTAAATATTGCTTGTGCCCTGCACCGACTTTATAAAGGCAAATGTTGTGTTACAGGTTTCTCAGTTCAACACAACGAGTCCTCTGTTAATAACTGCTTAGATTGAGCAATATACCACCGACATGTCAATGTGTATTTTTTAGCTTTTCACTGCTTCTGATTGTTGTCAATCATTTGCAGTTCTCAGGAATAGTTGAAGTTCATCTTGATCTTGTAGCCGCTCTTCACTGACCTTTAGTTCACTGTTGAAATACCCTCAGCTGTATTACATCATACCTCTGTAGGGCAACAGTGACATCAGAATGAATGAATGGATTGGCTTTACAGTACATGTGTGTAGATAATATACTACACCTATGTACTAAAGTCACAAGTATTTACTCTTATAACCAGGGTCATGAGAGTACATTTCAGGATATTTGACACTTAAGTGTATTTTCTGTTTTAACCACTAAGCTGTGTCTTGTCCTCTGCAGCATGCGCTCCATCCTGCGGAACCATCGCTTCCGTCGTGATGCACGGACGCTGGAGGATGAAGAGGAGATGTGGTTCAACACAGATGAGGACGACCTGGAGGACGGTGAGGCGGTGGTTCCTCCCTCTGACAAGATGAAGAGCGAGGAAGACCTCATGGAACCTATAAGCAAATTCATGGAGAGAAAGAAATGTACGTATTGGAAAGCAGTGTTTTCCACTGTCTTTTTTTTTTTTTACTCAGTAAGAAGAAAGATCAGGGAAGAATTGATGTCTGTGCCATTTACGTGTTTGCATTGGGATTCCATTAGAACAGAGACGAGGCAAGATTAGAGGATAAAGAAAAGCCCCTAAAGTCTTAGGCTTATAGCAAACTAAAATCTATTTTGTTTCTTGTCTTTCCCTCTGACCACAGTGAAAGACCCAGACGACAAAGAAGTTCTGGGGAAGTCGAGCTTGTCAGGTCGACAGAGTCCCAGCTTCAAACTCTCCTTCTCTGGCTCAAATAAAACCAGCCTATCCAGCCCCCCCTCATCTGCCTCGCTGAACCCAGGTTCTCCGGGGTCACCGGGGTCACCGGGCTCAGGAGTGCGCAGCTCACCCCCCACTGCAGCCGTAACTACAAAGGTACAAATAAGCAAAAATTGCATAAGTTCCGATTAGTTTAATGAAAGCATGAAAGATGAGTGGACGTATTCTGTGTCTTGTCTTCCTCAGGGAGGTTTAGTGGGTCTGGTTGATTATCCTGATGATGACGACGAGGAGGAAGACGAGGAGGAGGAAGAAGATGCTGAGAGTAAAGGGGAACCCCTGCCCCCTTCCAAGAAGCCCAAACTGAGCTCCTAAAAGAAGCATCGCCGTCTCAGCTTGTTCTCTACTCAGACAGTTTCAGTGCATAGACTTTACACAAGAATGATCAAACTTGTAAACAAATCGAATGAATGAATGCAAACCGCCCCTCTCCATCAGCGGGCGGCCACAGAGGAGCAGACTGTGAATGGATTTGGAGCCTCCTCAGTTAGCCCCAAGACTCGTTCATACAAGTGCCAATCGGGAGACCAGGAGTGGGTAAAAAAAAAAAAAAGTCTGAAAAGTGGAACAGGCCAGTGAAAGTTGGGGGGGAGAGTTCGGACTCGGACAGTACAGAACTTGTTGGACTTTGACAACTCAGCAACTGGAGGAAAGGACCACACACAGAAAGAGTACAAGCAGAATGAAGCCCCAGAGAGCTCACAGGCTCGGACCATAACCCACTGCCCCCCCACCCCGCCCCCCACTCAGGGAAGGACATCACAGTGGCCCAGACGGGTCGGCCAATTCAGACCCAGAACCACAACTCGCACCCCGCCCCCCCTCCCCTCCCCAGAATCCTTTCTACTTCTTTTCTCCTCTGCTCTCTTCTTCGTCTGTTTGCTTTCTGCCCCCCCCAACCCCCCTTTTTTTAAGTTAGTATATAGGACCAGACGGGAGGCGGCATGTGGCAAAGAGCTGTCCTTGTTGTCGTTTGATGATGTCATCAGTGTCGTTGTTCCTCAGCGGACGTTCTTTCTGACTAGAAAAAAGCCAGCAGTTTCAGTTTTCCTATATTTTTTCCTTCTCTATTTGTCTCTGTCTTTCTCCAGTTTTTTGTAAATGATAACAAAAAAGACCTGCCTTTAAATGTTCAGGACGTTTTCAGTCACACTTGAACAGGTTTTTAAAGACCTCAGTAGGTGAGCTAGTTTTACCCTTTTTGCCCTTTGAAACTGCAGATTTTTTGGAGAATTTGTAATCCCGTCTTGATTAAAGATTGAGTGGAATTCTAGATGTGATGAATTTTGTCATATCTTCTCATTTTTTTTCCTTTTCCATGAGTGTACACTTAGTTGTTCAGAATATTTGGGACCATTAAAATGATCTTTGCTGTAAGTCGTCCTACTGCCCTTTGTCCTAATAACTCAAGTGTTTGTATGCTGCCTTTTACTTTAACCAGTGGGTTCCTTTGTCGGGTTGACACTGCATCAGTCATACAATGACCAGGTTTAAAATGGTTCCACAAAACATCACAATGTTAAAACTGAAGCCTGTAATTCATCTGTCAAACAGGAAAAATTTGAGCAGTGACTTAGAAAACTGCTCTTTTCTTTTACATATGATTCTACAGGATGGAACAATGTCGGTATTTTCTATGACCAAGTAGTTTTGTGAAATCGAGCAGTTGGCTGTATATAAAGTCAACTATCTATTTAATATTTTGTGTTCTTTATTTGATGCATTTCTCATTTAAAGTTCTTTTGAGGGTCGAAAAATGCCATTATTTTGAAAAGCTTATGAAACCGTTCCATCTTTACAGTCCACCAGGTGGCGCCCTTACTCCATAGAATACGTTTTAAGCGACAAGCAAGTGTTATGTTAAATCTGAATAATATCAGCATGGGTTTATACTGAAGATATTCAAGGTGTTCTCGTGAACCATCAGTTACTTTTATTATTACTGGTTTGGTTCTATTCCTACAGTGCCATTATATGACAGTTCTTCTTTTTGTTTGTGTCACAAAGGCTGAAGGGTATCTCTTGATCACTGGGCAGTTTTATGTCAGACTGATCCTCAGCTGTGAGATGCTCTTTACCAGATGATTTGTGATCATGCATTATTTTTTTTCTGGCATTATTTAGTATGAAAATGTTATAGTTAACATACTTACATACCAGTCCATACTCCCAGTATCAAAACTGAGCCACAGCACTCTGGTCAGTCTTTGTTATTTTCAAAGAGGGAAAATATGATGAATGTCAGCACCTCCCAGCTTATGTGGTCACCTCAGTGGGTGTTTGAGTTCGACTCAAAAACAAACAGCGTTGAGGCCACCAAGGAGTCACTGTGTTGTCCCTCCAAGTGCATTGTGGCCTTCAAACATTGTTTATTAATTAAAACCCGACAGAAGAGGATCACTCGGCGCTCAGCGTGCGGCGAGAGCCGTCACACAACGCCTATTAAGGCTCCCATTCACATGAAAGCCATCTCCAGACAACAGAAGCTTTTCACGAGCAGCCCTCCCTGCCAGCCTCTGTTTGCTCCTCAGCAAGTGTGTGTGTGTGTTGTGTGATCTGCCTCTCTTGCTGCTGGTGCCAGCCCCTGCTCCACCAGAATGCCGGCTCCACTTCCAGTGCCAAGGCGCTCACCCGGCTCTGCCCGCCTGTATGTCTGCCAGGCTGAAGAGTCTCCGCCGGGGGACACTTGTGTCCAGCTTCCTGCGGGGCCCCATGAAAAGCCTCTTTGACAGCTCTCTTGATTGGCTCCCCTCCATGAGCCTCCAGTCTGCCAGATATCATCTGTCTCTGGATTGATCAGTAGATCCATACACATCCAGACATTTTTAATAAAAGCATGATGCACCAATCTATCATTACACTGTGTTGTATGAATATTTTCATTAGAAACCACCATGATCGGACATGGCAAGCATCAGTGACACAAGTATCTGTATCTGTCTATCTATCTATCTATCTATCTATCTTAGTTAATGAGGGAGTTTCTTGTCTCCACAGTCGCTAAAGTGCTGCTCATTGTGGGACCTGTTGAGTTTCTCTACCATCATTAAGGTCTTGACCTTCTATGCAAAGTGCCTTGACATATTGTTTATCATGATTTGGCGCTACACAAATAAAATTGAATTGAATTATTATTTCTTTACACGTCAAATTCACCTGTCACACCACATGTTTGCATAACACGCTGCCATTACTATCTCTCCAGCAGTTATATTGATCTTTTATTCCCTTTATAATAAACTGAGAAGGTGAGAAAAGCAGCTTCATTACAACCATATTTACTTTCCATAATTTTTTTAAAGAGGAAAAACACATAAATACCTTAAGGATAAATATCGATCTGTTTAGTTTCTCATGAGTGATTTTCTTTTGTGTGAAAATGCCATGTATTTGTTATGTCTACACTACAACGAGACCACCTATAGGGGGCGGTAGAGACCATGTGTGAAGATCAGAAAACTCATCAGAGGCCTGTTGGGTTCTAATCCACTGAAAATATTTGTTAACACTTAAAGTTTGATTTTCATATATTTTCCCCTGTTAATGTGATCTGTTATTGTAATGCCATGTTTCATTTCCAGACCAGGAAATGAAACCGGAAGTGTGGAAGCCCAGCTGAGTTTGTCAAAACAACCGCACATGGTCCACGCAGCCCCCCCCCCCCGCCGGGCCCGGGCGTCGTGGCGGACAATGACCCGTGTTTCCCCGGCACAAAGTGCTCTCTGTGTCCGCAGGAGCCCCCCGACGTCCCCCGGCGCGTTAATGAAGGTGATCCGCCGCCGTGTGATTAATCACCGCGTTCAAACCCTGCAGCTCCCCGAGGTGATGGACATCAGGGCGGCGGGCCGGCCGACGACAAGAGACGGGCGGGTCCGGGTCAGCGTCCGTCGGAGGAGAAAGAGGGAGAAAGTCCGTCACATGTGGTTTTCATTAAGTTGGAGGTGAGATACAGTCACGAACAGAAGTCCGACAGAGTTTTCATGAGCTCCCCTTTTATGTGGCTCCCTGGATTGATGGCTGACAGATGAATTAAGTCAAGAGGTTAAACCTGCAGCTTCCACACTGACATCATGATATCCACTGGATCCTAAATCCACCAGACCTACAGAGACTGGCCCCAAACCATCAAGTTCCACTTATTTTGGGGTTTAAAAGTCATAACTTCTAGAAACCAGCTTCTTGTGACCAGGACCTGTCTACACAGAAAGGCCTCAGCCAGAAGTTTTCCTATCATAAAGGCTCCAGAAGCAAGTTTCCACTGGATCCACACTGTGTTTGTGTAAGATCAGTCCTATAGAGATTGGCCCCAACCATCAAGTCAGACTATTCCTTGGTTTAAAAGTCATAACTACTGGGAAACCAACCTCATGTGACCAGAACCTGTTTATACAGAACTGCTGTCTGATGTGTTTTGAGTGTTTTCCTCAAAACATGTTCCTTCTTAAAAGTAAATCCACTTTAAACTCAGGCCTCACCCAGTGGTTCCAGAGCTTTATGGCTCCAGACCAGGGTTTCCAGGCCTCGATATCCAATGGACCCTTAATATGTGTGTGTGGGAGACAAGTCCTATAGAGAATGGCCTCAACCCTGAAGAAAGCCTTTTTTTGTGCTGGGAAAGCTATAATTGCTTGAAGCCAACTTCTTATGACCAAGCTCTGAGTATTTTCCTCTATGTCCCCTCTGCAAACTGGTTTCTAACCTTTATGACCAAGGCTTCCAGACAAAACCAGCCCCTGAGCAGCCCAGGACTCAAAATATACCACTGCCAATGTCCCAAATGTCCCATAATGTCTACAAAGACTTCATCAAAGGCATAAATGTTGAGTGTGCCAGCATTAAAACTGTTCCTTAACCAAGTGAAACCTTATCATGTCAATTCAACAATGTAGCTCTGTAGAGAAAGAAAACAAGAGGAACTGAAATGGAACTATTGACATTTTCCAGTGTCTCTTGATGCTCTGGGATCCCTCGCCGTCTTGGTCCCATGCGGAAAAAAAACAGATTTACTCAACAAAGAAATTCAACCTGTGGCAACTCTTCAATAAGAACTGGCATCCCTGACCTCTACATTACAACCAAGCTGACCTGGGATCTGACACAACGAGTTGGATAACAGATGTCTGGTTGTTTTTCAAGCAAAGGGAAGTTCTTGAATATGCCTCTCGAAAGTAAAAGAGTTACCTGCTTTAATGAGAAAAGCTCAGTTGCTTAATGAGTAATGCAGATATAAGTGATTTTTTCATATGATGGATTATCAAAGGCCGTAAGAGATGGAAGGTGAATCAATATAATTCCATTTAGGACAAACATGCTTTTATCTTCATCCTCCCTTTAATCATCTCATTTATCTGAGAGGGGGGTGGGGGGGGGGTGAGAACCACTCACACACTCTCTGTTCATAACTTTCATCCAGTGCAGCTCAGCAGTAAAGTTCAGAGCAGATTCAACTGGTGGTCAGCTCGCCATCCATAACCCCCCCCCCCCCCCCCCCCCCCCCCCGCCCTGTGCCTCTTTTGTTTCTCGGTAGCCGGCCGCGGTCCCCTCATAACTCGCGTCGCCCTAAATCACAGATATATAATGAGCTTTCCCGTGGCAGCGTTGGGAAGTGGAAGAGTTTAGGGGCTGATCTGCCTTTGCTAAATGTTAAGTGGTCGGTATTGTGCCGCAGCATGGGGCACAGGAAACATGGATGTGAGTGTGAGAGCTCTTGGGCTGCGTTTTTAAATGGAAATGTCACAGTGATAAAGAGCGCACCTTCCATACCCAGGGGTGTGTGTGTGTGTGTTTGTGTGATGGGTAGGAAGTATGCTCTGGAGGCATGCTGTAAATCCTCACCACGAGCTGCAGATAGCTGTACACACACACACACACACACACACACAAACACACACACACACACACACAAACTCACACACACTTGGATCTATTCCTAGAAGCTGCGCACTTTCCAGGAGTTTCAATTTAATGGCGCTCCAGCAATGTGGAGTCACACGTTGGAATCTCGCAGATAAAAATCCCCACCGGCATTACATTTTTTGCGTCTATTAAAATCACGTAAAACTCACACTGGATAAAATAAAACCAACTTCACCGCCCCTCTGGGCACGTATAGAGCGGCCTGGAGCCGGAGGGGCTGTTAGAGGAATGAGGCCGAGTGGGAAACACAATGGCTTCTGTGAGGGAGAGGTTTCATGAGAGAGGCAGACATCCAACATGTAAAAGTCACCCAGGGGCAAGAAGGTGAATGACCAGAGCCGCGGTGCCGGGGCTATTGAATTTACCTCACGTAATGTAGCATGAATGAAGCCCTTAAAGGTATCGGCTTCCAGTCAATAAACAGGGGGATCGGACGTATGGTTCAGCGGGAGTTGAACATGTGGCACCAGTCTGTCCCTCTCTCTCTCTCTCTCACACACACAGACACACACACACACACATGCACACACAGTCGGGACACTGCATTTTACTGTATTTAACTCAACAAATCAACCCTGAGCATTTGTTAACGTCTTGGCAGCCTTTAGGTAACACAAAACTAACCAAACACAACTTTCCTCCCCCAAATACAGTAGCAGTGAGCATGGTGTTTGACAGCCTCAATTTGTGTCTCCAGAGTGTAAATGTCTGTTTAATCAAATCTGCTTTTCCTTTTTTTCCTTCTTCTCCCCCCCCCCCCCTCTCCTCTTCTTCTTCCTCTCTCGGCGCAGCTGGAGTGTCTGAGGCTTTGACGGCGGCTCCGTGTCGTGTGGCGTCTGGTGTCCGAGGCGTGCCAGGCGGCGTGTGTGGTCAACGGGCCGGCGGCGGGGGGGGGGGGGGGGGGGGGGGGGGTCACGGCAGAAGCCTCTTCTCTCCGGGTCAGTGCGTGGCCACGCCCCCGACCGCTCGTCACGCTCTCCTCTTCTTATTCATCTTTAGATTTTTCTGTCTCCATCGCCGGCCGACCCTCGAGCAGCTCTGACCTCGCAGTGCGCCGCACATGTGCCTCTGTTATGATTCCTCCGCATCCTGTAAAGAGATGAGTTCTAATCGACCCCTAGCCCCCCCCCTCCCCTCCCCCGTCCCGCTCACACACTTACACCTCATCTTTCCCCCCCCCCCGTCCCTCCCTCCCTCCTCCTGTGGCCTCGGGGCATATGGTTTGACTGGGCAAGAGATAAGAGAGATGTGTCAGCCTGTGGTACTGAACAAACACATCTTTCATTTTTCTTCCCTTTCTTCTCCCCCCTGCTCTGACTCCTCTTCCTCTGCCCCGAACTCCTTTCTCCTCTCCTTCTCTCCCTCCTCTCCTCCCCAGATCTCCTCACCTCTTTAGTCTCCGTGACGGCTGGGTACAATTAGGAGAGAGAAGCCTTTCGTCTTGTCGCGCGGAGAGACGTTGTTATATTTGCGGGTAGAGGGGAGGAGAGAGAATGGGCTTCAGATGCTCTCCCTCTCTCGGGGGATGATGTGGGGGGGGGAAGAGGAGAAGAGCCAGATCTCCTCCCGCTGAATGAAAGGCCCTCTCTCCTCTCTGGTGGGGCACATCAGAGGCCTGAGCTCCTCCGCTTTATGGAGGGAAAAGTGGTTTCCACCGAACTCTGCTTCCATTTATCTCTGCTGCCCGCTCCCTCTCCTCGCCGCGCACACGCCCATCCCCGCGCACGCTCACATTTGTGCGGCACATGCACGCACACACACACATGCACGCACACACACACATGCACACACTGTACGCACGCTGGATTCTGCTTTGATTCCTGCTTTGGTTTTTGCGGTCGCTTGATCAGGTTACTGTTCAAACTTTGGACCAGGCCTGCCTGTGTGTGTCAATCTGAGTCCACGTGTGTGTGTGTGTGTGTGTGTGTGTGTGTGTGTGTGTCTGTGTGTGTGTGTGTAAGTGTGATGATATTTCCTCAGCCAGTTGTGGGAATAGCACAGTTTCAGCTGCTATTATTAGCCCACTGTTCCACGGGCCCGATTCTTTCCCCCTGCCTCCTGTCTGACACCAGCATTTCATTATCATCTGGCAGGAGCTATCACAGCGACCTACTGGGGGGGGGGGACAGTCCCTGCTTTCATTTCCAACACGGCTTTTTATAGGCTCCGCTCCTCCTGTGTTACTTAGTTAGTCAGTGTGTCAAGGACTCGGGGGTGTAATGGTTCCCAGAGCCAGGCGACACACTTACTTAGCCTCTCGTAGCGCACTCGAGCCAGCGCACATTTGGCAGACGCACCCTCGATCCAATGAGCGCTTCAAGGACGCAGCCCTGGCTGGGATCCATCGCCATCACACTCAGATCACTTTGAGCACAGTCACCGCTCCCGCATATGACCACACATACTTGCGCATAACACCCCCGCCCCCCCCCCCCCCCCCCCCCCGACCCCCCCACCTGACCGTCGGCCTCACAAAGTGTCTTCCATTACAGATAAGTGCAGCGCTGATATTGACAGGGTCACGGTGCATCGTGGCCGCCTTGACCTTTTGAGACGACGATCCACTCGAGCATCCAGATGGTCAGCGAGCGACGGGGCTAGCGCTTCTGAGAAATCGTGTTCCCGAAAAAAAACATTTGACACTTCAGAGAAGGTCAGAGGAGGCTGCAGGAAGGAGAGAGATTGCACAGATTGTTGCAGTGAAGGGTCCTTTGTCAGATTTTTCAGGGGGAAGCAGTATAAATAAGCCCAGTGTCAGGGGCTGTACGTGACTCAGGCACAATGCTGCAAATGGGAGTCCGAGGAATTTCCCTGTTAATCACCGAGATATGTGTTTACGTTTGAAAGTGAGCATGTGCAGCGACAGTGTGTACGAGGATGTTTTGATTACGTGAGAGAGCGCTATGACTCTGAAGAAAAATAAACTTCCCGTGAAAAGTGTCTGCCACAGGCCAGAATCAGAGCGTAGCCCCGTCTGCTCCCTTGTGTTCCATTTCTGACCCGAGACCAGCGAGATGTTGGTTTAGCATCGCTGTAGATCGGTCCCCTGAGCTCCGGGGCCAACCTGGGACAGGAGGACTGTGAGTTTAGAGATCCTGTGTGACGGCTCCTTTGTGGTTTAACTCTGACCTTGGATCAGTGTGAGTGCAGGAGTTCAGGCGGTGGAGAGTAAGAAATTAACCCTATGATACTGTCCACAGTGCTGTCCAAGACTTGGTGAAATTATTGAGTTTAATAGATATTGAATATGAATTGACCTCGTGTTCTCACTCAAAGGGAGTTCTTCAGAACGTCAAGGTCAAGGTCACGCTGACCTTACGAAACACGTTTAGGTTTTGTGGACCCAACAACAGTATGAACTCTGGGATATCCGATTCTTTCTCTGTCTCTCTCTCTCACACACACACACACACACACACACACACACACAAATACCCCACACTAGAGGATGTGAGCTGTGAGCCACGGTTTCCCTTCGTCATATCATCAGCCTTGATTTCGGGTGTGAATTTATGTGAAATAGAAGCAGGAATAACAGCAGGAAATAATCCACAGGGGGAGCCGTGTTTCCTCTTCCCGTTACAGTACCAAGCTTTTATTGTTCCAGCCGAGGCAGAGGAGGTGGTGATGGCGGCGGTGGTGTCGGGGTTCAGTTAAATCCCGGAGCCGCTGGTCATGTCACTCACGAGGTGCCGCGCGGCATGAGGAGCTGATGCTGGCTAATGGGCTGAAACGGCTCACTGTGCACGGCGCTGGCCTGCTGGGTGGTCATGTTTGTCAGGTGGGTTATAAACCCGACCGGTGCTGAGAGGGTTTTGGGACGGGTCCAGGAATCGGCCCCTAAAACTCCTTCTGGAAAGATATGAAAAGCTTGGCCCGGGACACTGTGGATTTGCTCTTACTCTGTGGTAGACAGAGAAATATGCACAGAACCTCTTACAACCTCTTGCATTCAACTGGCCTCAATAATTCACACTGGTGGTAGTGGCACAACTTGGCTTTAAGAGTTTACAAAGTGCATTTTGTTTAACCCTCTCATGCAGGCAGTGGTAGGTAGAGGTATTTAATCATCTTTTAAAACAGGGTGTTTAATTTCCTTAGGCTTGTAATTACTCAGTGCCATTGTTCCTGACCTCTGACCTCTGACCTCATGTGAGCCTTACATTGATTCCTTATGTTTACAATAAGTTCTTTCATCCATTCATCCATCCGTGCTTATCCTGCCTATCCGGATCATGTTTAACGATTTATTTACGAGTTTTAAATGAATGTTTTATTATCTACTCCTGACGACCCCCCCACAATGACCTGATATTGAATAATTCGAGGCCTTGTTGTGGTTGTGAGGCGTCGTGAGAACCGCAGATCACACTGAGAATCGAAAAATCCACCCGAGGAGAAGAAGGACACTACCTTCACAGTGAGTAGTGGCAGAGAGCCAAAAGAAACATGTGGTTCAAGTCATACATCAGGCAGCGGAAAACGGACCCTGGGGTTCCTGGATCTGTTTCAGAGACGCTGTTATAATCCAGTGTTAGTTGGTGTGAGGCTACTGTCAAACCATGCTCATAAACTCATTATTCTCTTCTTAAAAGTTAATATTTTAACATGAGGTATAGTTTGTGGGTTAGGGTTGGTTTAATAAGCATTGTGTGCACAGTTTATCAAAAAGTGGATTTGTTTCGTGGAGATGGACGGATGCATTTTAAGGAGCCTTCGAAATGAGCCTAGTTATGCTCCTGTGATTTATCTCTCATCAGATTTAGCCTCTGAAGGATGCAACCTGTGAGTTTCTTATTTTTGCAAAACGGGGGGGAACTGGACAAACATCGTCCATCTTTTTCAAGAGTTCATGACAAATAAACTGTTCCTCTCTTTGCTAACAGTTGGATCCGTCTCATCTGCCATCTGAAACCGTATTAATTAGCTCTTAAACGGCCCGCCCCAATACCACTATACCTACAGGCTGCACCGAGAGGTCAAAGTTCACCTGTTTCTTATCTGACCCTCCGCACGACCCCTCACAACTCGCATAAAAGATCCCCAGTGGCCATTGCTCACCGAGGGCCTGGGCCATCCGTTAGCCCCAGCAGGGGCAGATAGGGGGGGGGGGGAAGGTTTCCGGTTCAGGGGTCAGGGAGATGCCACATGCTCGGTCGTCTGTCCCGTGGCTCGGCCCCTCTCGGATGACAGTGGACGGCTTTGAGAGCCCGGCAACACAACACTTAGAGAGACTATACATCATTCTTTACTGTTTCAAGATCCTTTAGATTGAAGAGGTTTAGTTACATCGGAAACAAGTCGATTATTTCTGCACCACGATGCTTCGTACATTTTTTGTTAAATCCGATCACTTCATTCAGATCAGATTTCCTGGTTACACACACACACACACACACACACACACACACACACACACATACAAACACACAATTTTACTATATTAGACTTTTTGATAGATGTCAGGTTGCTGTTTGCTGTTTTTTATTGATGTGTTTTTGTGAGTTTTAAATTTCAACCTTTCGTTAAATACTTGAAAGACATACATATAACAACAAAGAGGATGATCAGGTCTCAGCCATATTTTAATGAACTGAAAAGAATTGACCTTAAATGATGTCATCTAAAAAAAAATGGAAATCATTATGTGACGATGACAAAACATAAGTCAGCGTATGGTCACTAAGAGGATTAAAAACACATTTGATTCACTGTGCTGCAGGTCAGAGGACGTGAGCTGAGTAGACGCTTCTTCCCTCAGTAAATTACCCAGGGTGCATTTTGCGTTCACACAGCAAAAAAAGCCACATGCCTTCCATGACCTCCTGCAAATGTGGTTTGAGGGACCGGATCTCAGGATGTGTTCAGCTGCATTCAGATCTGTATCGTAACATCGCCCACGTGTGATTGGGTCACTCAGGATGAAACCTTTACCCTTCATCCCACCACTCCACTCACTGGTGTTCTCTCATTCTTTGTCTCCAGCAACTTATTGAATCTCAGCAGGTCCTCACACTGCATCCAGGAGCCGATTGAAACCGTATTCCCCTGAGGAGGAGGAGGAGGAGGAGGCCTTTCAGCTCCACCAGGCTCCTTTCAGAATTAAGACACTCATCGCTGAAGCTGGAGTGACCTCTAATGGAAGCAGTCAGCGTGCGGGTCACCTACTGTAAACACTTGTGACAGAGAAATCGTTTGAAGGTTAAACTGTTAATCCTCAGAACAGGAGATTATGAGAGAGAAAGGTGCCGTGTGTCCGTCTGCACCCCGGGGCCACAGGTAAGAAAAGAAAAGAAAAGTTGCTTCTCCTCTCTGCTCATTCTGATATTGATCAGTTTTTGTAGCACAGATTCAAGGAGGCATTAAGAGGCACCAGTGTTGATGTACTGTAGTCAGTTTTACACACACACACACACACACACACACACACATATTCTTGAACATCTGTCGTGACGCTTATTGACATAGTGCACTCCCTACAGCCCCTTACCCTAACCTTAACCTTCAAAACTAAACGCCTGACCTAAACCTAATTCTAACCCTACCACCAAATCTTAACCCTCAAACTGTCCCTTGAAAAAGTGAGGACATGTCAAAATGTCCGCACTCTGTAAGGGCCATGCTTAAAATTGACCTGCCAAATGCATAAGGACAAGTACACACACACGTAAACAAAGACAGACGCATCCAGGGCTGGAGGTGACCCTGTCCAGACGGGATCCGGGGCTCAGTTCCACGGCAGAGTGTGTGTGTGTGTGTGTTACTGCTGAGGCGGTGAAACGTGAGCCGGCTCTCTGCGCCGGATCGATGGACTCGCCCCCCCCCCCCCCGCCCCCCCCGGCGGTCCCAGGAGTGCGCTCGCTCTCTATCACTGTCACCGCTCCTCGTCTCTCTCACTTCCTCCCTCTCTCCCCTCCGTCTCCTCCGATCTCTTCTCGTCTCATCTTCGCTCGTATTTCTCCATGCCCCCCCCCCACCCCCACCCTCTCTCCCCCCCTCTCCCTAATACACAAACAGAAGCACTATCTAAGTGATGTGTGACACGACGCACAATTAATTACTAATACGTCAGTTCTCAGAGACGATGTAACATGTCTAATAATGAGGCTGTTCAACTAATTACATGCAAATATTTAGACGTGAATGAATGAATGTGTTTGCTCTCACTCCGCTACCCCCCCCCCCCCCCCCACCACCCCATCTCCACATCCTGCCCCACCTCTTTCCTCCCTCCTTCCCTCACCATCTCTCTCTTTCTCCCTCTGCCACTTTAATCTCTGTTCCTCCTCTATCGATCCAGTGCGGATGCAACTGGTCTGTCTCCCTTGCAGCTCAGGAGAAATGTGGCGGGGAAGCTTTTTCATTCATATGGATTCAACTAGTGTGTGTGTGTGTGTGTGTGTGTGTGTGTGTGTGTGTGTGTGTGTGTGTGTGTGTGTGTGTGTGTGTGTGTGTGTGTGTGTGTGTGTGTGTGTGTGTGTGTGTGTGTGTGTGTGTGTGTGTGTGTGTGTGTGTGTGTGTGTGTGTGTGTGTGTGTGTGTTTGATGAGTCTCTAAAGAGGCAGCCTGCAACACATACAGTAAATCTTGTTTGTTTGTGGGGCTGTGTCCATGTGTGTGCATGCACTTTAGATCTTTGAGGAGTAGGATTGTGTGCACACTTCTGTTCTTATCTGTGTGTTTGCATGGGACAGTGAGGGTTGTGTTTGTGTGTATGTATTTGTCGGTCTCAGTCGGGACCAGTTGTAGTTTTAAACTTTGAGATTTAGAACCTTCCCCAGTTCAGCTGTGACCGTATCACCTGATCACTGATGTTTCTCATCCTTTCTGAATATAGTTCAAGTTTTACAGGGTGAGGATTGGAGCAGTGATAGAAGTTCAGGGCTATGGGCTAGAGAAAGCCTTTTAGCAATGATGGCTCCCAGAAGTACACAAGTGAAAGTGTGTGTGCGTGTGTGTGTGTGTGTTATGCACAGCCACATTGCCTTCATTATCACTCAGGGAGCACTTTGCCCCAGCGCAGCCATAACTGTGACCCTGTGTTGCTGAGTCCAATATGAAACGGGGGAGAATTCCAGCCAGGAGGATTTTCCTGTAAACGTCGTCCTCTGGGTGAGAGCCATCAATCCGCTTCTGGCAGCGGTCCGCCCGGAAACAGGGATCACGTCCAGTCAAAACAGGCCAGTGTTTGGTTTCCTCCGCAGAACACGGTTGGGCGCCGGGTGGCGAGCCCCCGACTGCGAGTGTGTATGTGTGAGAACAGGAGTGAGGACTTCTGGCCGGCTGCACTGCCGAGCGAGACTCAGGTGAATCAAACCCTGTCTTTATCTAATTAGTTAATTTCCCCCGCGGGTGAAGAAAGTCTCGACAGCCCCGCTCTCTAAATGGAGAGGAGCTTTCATCTGGCAGCAGCGTAATTGCCTGCCAGTGCCAGTGGCCGGGCTGCACGGACGCTGGGAGGATGCTCGGTCTTCCCAACACATGTTCCTGTGCTTTTGTAATGAGTTGAAAACTCCCATCTGCAGCTCGCTCTCTGTTCCCCTTTCTTCTCCGGGTCAGAGAATACAAGCCATTAATCATCACCTGGGTGTGTGACAGCCAGTGTTTGATTGGAGGTTTGATCCTGGCCTTTTGACAGCTTTCTCTCCTTGGCTGCTGTTGCTAGAGGGGCAAAGGCAGGGAGGCAGGGTTGTGTACAGGGGGGGGGGGGGGGGACACACACATCACAGGGAGCATAATTGGCCGTGAGTGAGCGCTTACTGGATCAGCAGCGGGCTCCCTGACTGAGCGGTGTGTGTCAGCCGCCTTGGACCCCCTCCAAGCAGCCGGGGATATTTTTAATTTACCTCCGACATCAGGCCTTAGGAATGTCGGCACCCCCCCCCCCCCCCGCCCCCCGCCCCACCTATAGATACCATACTCCACCCCCCCTCGCCCCCTCTTTCTTTCATTCACTCGTGCTCTGCTTCCCATTATCTTTATTTGAAATGCAGATCTATATTGACTCATCAGAAACACATGCGAGCGACACACGTGCATGTGTGCAGGCAGTACGTGGACGTGGGGGCACACGCATGCACACACGCATACATGAACCCCTTGTGCACGCAAATTCACTTACTTACAGTTAGAAAGCCGATATGCGGGTTCACTCTAAAATGGGCCCAAGGTGCACTCCGGAAATACTTGGAAGTGGAGCCAGGGTGCATGTTGTTTTATCCTGCGCTGCCAGGTCACCAGAGTTCAGGCCTCTTTTCTTCACAGGCATACCGCTCTGATGATCTGGATCCGAACCAAGGAATGGTTCTGCCCTTAGGTACAGTAGATCGAGTTGGTTGCTAATGCACGACCAGGTTGGCT